>NC_135406.1:10294802-10324802 GCF_051989625.1 Stigmatopora argus
CTGCTTTTTGTCGATATGTTGTGTTCTTTTTAACGGAAATAAAAAAGTGTGTTATTATCATTCCTAAGGTCTATTCAAACTGTCTATTTGTAAATTGATCTATGATGTATGTTGCAGTCCGAGTATCAAACCCCTGTTAATATATTTTGTTTGGCTTCACGTATTTTTCTTATAAGTATGAAAACATGTTTTAATATTGATAGGATAATAGTACTTATAACTAAGTGGCATATTCATTAATCCCGATACTCGTATCATCAATTTGTTTGTTGTATATTTAAATTTTAATACTGTTAAACCTGGCAAAAACTTTGACTTGTCTCTATATATTTTAACAGAGTTTATACCCGAATGGCATTTATAAATTAAATGATTTCGTTATTATCTTGGTTGTATTGATTGTATCAGTTTGTAAAACGAAATGACTAAAAAAGATCAGGTGGTTATCATTTTTCCATTGGAGAAAAGGTTTATAATTTACACAAATTTCCATAATATGTTTCGTATTTCTATTCTTTTTTTTCCCGTTCTCTTTTTTATGTTTTTCCCGTCTGAAGACAAAATCTTTGCCGCTTGTATATGACGTCATCGCCACTCGCTGTTACAGATTACAGTACTGTATAGTGAGCAGTTAGCGACATCTAGTGGTTCATCATTGTAGCACGTTCTCAGTTCTACCCATAATGCTACGCGCTGTTGTTTGTATTCAATTGATTAAAGACGCGATCTGAAACATGGTGTCAGGAGTGGCTGGCTAAAACTAGAAGCAATGGCAAACAATGAGATTCCGGCGCCGGAGGGCATGAAAATGTTCGGAGATTTGGCAAAGAACTGGGACATTTTTCGTGCTGAATTTGAGGATTCAGTGTTAGCCACAGGGCTAAACGAGAAATCTGAAGAGGTGCAAGCTGCCTCCCTGAGACGGCTAATGGGTAACGAGTGCCGCCCCGTCTAATGCATAACGTGGTATTGACGGAGGATCAAAGGTAAGACCCAACTGCCATCTTAAATGCGCTGGGAGTATTTTAAACCTGCAAGAAACGTGATTCATGAGAGATACATGTTCAGTTGCTGCAAACAAGAGACGGATGAGCCAATAAGCAGTTTTTAACAAGGCTAAAGGAAAGAGCTACATCGTATGATTACTGTGGGTTAAAGATGAGATGATTCGTGACAGGCTCGTGCTCGGGGTTGCAAGTGAGGACACTCGAAGGCGCTTGCTGCGTGAGCGAGACCTCATGTTGCCAGCGGCAGTCGAAATATGTCAGCTTGCTGAGCTGACTGAGAAACGCATGAAAACCATGGAGAGGCCGCAAGTACAAGTGGACAGTGTGAATGCAGCAGAGAGACAGACAAGAGGTATAGAATGCTGGACAAGAGAAAAGAGCAGTTGGCCTGCAAATACTGCGGAAACAGCCACAAGCGTGGCAGGGAACAATGCCCAGCCTACGGTAAGGCATGTCGGGCATGTGGCGGCGCAAATCATTTTGCCAAGGTATGCCAGGCTAGTAACAGAACCAAGAAAGTAAATGTGCTGGAAGCTACAGTTTCCAGCACATTTACTTTCTTGGTTCTGTTACTAGCCTGGCATACCTTGGCTAAATGATTTGGTCCTCTTGTCTGTCTCTCTGCTGCATTCACACTGTCCACTTGTACTTGCGGGCTCTCCATGGTTTTCATGCGTTTCTCAGGAGTATTTTAAACCTGCAAGAAACGTGATTCATGAGAGATATATGTTCCGTTGCTGCAAACAACGGAGGAGGAGGCCCGCGTGGTCGTCCTGCGCAAGGAGGTGGAGCAGAAGATCCGGGCGGCACGGGCCAAGACGGAAGATATCAACGTCCGCCTCCGCCTCAAGGCTCTCATTGATGCCATCCGAGTGGTCGATGAAAAGTTGGCGTCCACCAGCGTTTCTGTCCTCAAGGTAGAATCCTATCAATCGTCCATTGCTTTGTTTGACAAATAAATAGTGGGACTTTTTTTTCTTTAAGGAAATGACCACGTATAGTAAGGCTTTTTTTTTAACCTTTTTTTACCTCAAGGTAGAATCCTATCAATCGTCCATTGCTTTGTTTGACAAATAAATAGTGGGACTTTTTTTTCTTTAAGGAAATGACCACGTATAGTAAGACGTAAGAGTCGTCAGTGGCACAAACAGTAATCTTGGCTTGGATGGCACCCAAACAATCCAGCTGAATGCTACCCTCGCTGGTGATGTACTGCTGAATGCAGTCGAAGCTGCCCTGTGGGTTGTCAAAGATGTTAAAGTTTAACATGTCACACAGACAGCAAGTGGTAGTGGGCTTGCAGCACAAACATTACATTGAAATATCTTTTTGGTCTTTGTAATAATTATTATACTAATAACAATAATCTGCTTAACAAATGATGACCACAACACCCTCAACAAAATTGGTGGGCAAGTAACTATAAAAGCAAAACGGTTTCAGCATGGAACTGAATTGGACACTCATTGATGTCAATGGCAGGCAATACATTAAATACCATCAACTATTTAAAGCAACTTTACCATGTTATTAGAGCCGTAACATAAGTCAATTTCTGTTTTTAATCATTAAAATGCCTTTTCTCTTTCATCTCATTACATCACAGACAGAGCTTCAACAAGATCTTTGGTTGTGGTCCTTTGACTCTTTCATCTTCAACAACATCACAGAGTGGAGCCATGTATAAATATTTGTGAGGATGGGTTTACATACAATTAACCTTACGGGTACTTCAGCACTTTTGTCAATTGAATCAGTTCAGAAAGACAGCTTTTCACATAAATCCAGCAATGGAGGTGCTATCTTTCATGGGGTAGGTAAAAACTTGGAAATGTAATTTTTGCAAGATTATTATTATTTTTATTTGATCATTGGAATTTCTAAACTGGAAAGTTGTAACCATTAATGGTGGTCTGCTTGTATCTAATTATCTGCTCTTTATAAATGATACTTTTTGATATTGCATCATCCTTATAATCCCAAAGACACTGTGTTTACGTTGTATAATTGTTTTGTTTTCTAGAGCTCACTTTAATGCCAGTGTTGACTGTGCAATTGACGAACTCCTCCAGATGCAACCCACTTCTTTGTCAGAGCGGGAGCAGCACATGTACAATGTCGAGGCAAGTCATGTCGAATGGAATCAATATTAAAGCTCATACTCAGTTTAAGTGGAGCATAACAAGATAGTTTTGGTGTGTGCTTATGCAGAAAACCTACATGATTTATGCTTTTGGAAAAGGAGAACAAGGTTCCGTCCGATATCTCAGCTGAAACCATGAAGCAGTGGTTGCTGAGCAGCATGAGTGAGTACCAAAGGCTCATGTGAAAATGCACATATGCACGTGGAATAATTTATTATGTATGCCCATCTTAAAGGTTCTGCAGCTTTGAAACCAAAGTGCATCTCGGGATGTTCGCTCTTCTGCAGGAGGTGAGTTCAGAAAAATAGTCAGGATACTGAATCTGGAATTCTTTGAATAGTGTGTGTGTTGTAATGCAATATTTCAATGTTTTTTTTTGGAAGGAGAACTAAATTCATGTGTAAGCATAAGAAAATTAGGATATACTGAAGAATTTTGTCCCTCGTAGGAGTTTGTATATGCAGTATATCGACATTCAGGTCCCTTTCCATTCACTTGAACGTAGCAGTGTGATGAGGAAGAAGAGTTTGGGATTTTGAAATGAACTGATATTCGAATTGATAATGTGCCATTTTTGCATTTTCATATCCTAATTTTATACTCGTATCTCCAGTTGAAATAATCATATCATATGTGTAAATGGTGTGCATTCATTTGGGCCAAATTGAAATAATAGTCAGAACAAAAGTAAAAACTTCCAAGTTGCCACTGCATTGTCAAATTGTAGCAAGCAGACCTTTAACTTGTGACTGTGTTTATGCATGCAGGCCTGGACGAGGGCAAGGCGAATGTGCCTGAATCAGATACACGGGCAAGTCTGCAAGTATTTCACCCAAGAAGTACACCTTTCGCAATTGTTCAATAGAAAGGTAAGGAAATGATTGTCTTTACAAAATAACCCACGTGAGACAATTTGTAAACTCTCTCTTTTTTTCTTGCGAACGTCACACTCGAAGGCCTCCGCAAGTACCTTTCAATCGCAACCCCCCTAGCCGAAATGGACATGAAGATATTTCTGCATAATCTAAACCTGACGCTTCAGAGATCTTTGAGCAGCACTGAGATGACTGAGACACAAAGACTGACACTGGACTCAGATTTTCACCGTGCCACAGCGCCCATTGTGGGTCAAATCCTCCAGTTTGCTCTCCGTTCTATTTTTGCAAAGCTGAACACGACTGGGAATGAGGAGCCCATCGCAGCAACATTTGAACAAAAATCTGACTGCGCCAGCAAGGAGACATTTCTTTTGTTAAAGAGCCTGACAGCTGATGGGAGGAAGGATCTGCAGTAGCGGCACTCTTTCCTGTTATGAGTGCAGCAATCTATTGCTCAAAGAGCTCCGGAGGGACTCCACATACTCATGCAGGGTGTGGGAGGTGATGTCCATGATGGACATCATCCTGGCCAGCATCCTATGCCCCCCCCCCCCCCCCACACTGCCTCCACAGAGTCCAGTGGACAGTCCAGAACAGAGCTAGCCCTTCTGACCATCTTATTCAGCCTGTTCCTGTAAATGATAGGTTCATTAATAGTTAAACTTTAATAAAAGAAAGACATCAGAGCACATAATCCAGCGTTAACTTGCAAGTGAGAATCCATCCTGACTCGTCCCCGATCATTCTAAAGAAAGACATCCTCTTCTGTCCATTTAGTTGCAATAGAATCAAAACAATTCAGGTTATCTTATTCAAAACAATTGCATAAGCTAACCGAATAACACAATTAAGGTCAAAAAACAACTGCAACAACAATTTCATATCAGGTCTTCAAAACAACAATTAAGGTTGGAAACCAAAAACAACTGCATAAGAATTTACATAAGCAAGCAAAATATTAGGTGAAACGAGAAACACTATTTTAAAACAAAATGCGAGTATTTTCGGAAGTCGATTCGGTTATCGCCATCTGCTCCGGAATCCAAGTCAAAGCAATTTAAGAGTCCTTCACAGATTTTCATTGGGAACCTAGATCAACAGTCCTCGGAGCCCGGGACTGGGTGAGCTGTCAAGTCAATAGTCCTCGGATCTAGGCAAAACAATTAAACGTCCTCGGAGCCAGCTGCAGGGGGAAGTGTCCTTTGGTAACAGTTATACTGAGCGTTTGTCTGCTTATAATGATTAATATTTCACATATACATATAATGATTAATATTCCACATATAATGATTAATATTTCAAGCACATTTATAATAGTACCCAAAATAACCCCAACACTGACTCTCTCCATGCTCCCGCATCGCCAACAGACTACTGCATAAAACACTAGATGCCACCACAGTGTCATAAAAGGTCCCCAGCAGTGTCCTCACACTCCAAAGGACCGTTGTCTCCTCAGGAGGTAGAGGTGGCTCTGTTCCCTCTTGTACAGGGCATCCATGTTTGTGGACCAGTCCAGTTTGTTGTTGAGGTTAACACCCAGGTACTTAAAATTGTCCACGTTTTCAATCACATTGATTTTTTTCTTGTAAATGTATCTACTCGTTCACTTGGCGTCCTTGACCACCTTTCACACCACCAAGGACTTCTAAGACAAGAAGAAGAGTTGTCTATTTTTTCCCATGCTCAAGGCTATTCTTGAATCCCAGAGCTTGAAGGAATCTTGGAGGAGCAGCTCGCCCTGCGACTTTATGTTTTCATGGAAACCTGAAGGAGGAGAGATGAAGGTGGCGCGTAAGCAAACTGGACCTGAATCGTGAGAAAATGTTTTGCCATCTTGACATCATGTTCAGTTACCTTCCAGCACGGAGAGATGCATGGCATCATTGGCTTTCTTGGGAATCCTAAGATCCTAAAATAGGCCAAAAGACACTTACGTTGAGACATTGTTCCCACAGAATTGAGAGAATTTACTGTGTAGGTATTGCTCTATGCTCTGTTTATGTGTACTATAGCAAGTTTAGGATTACACCCATGTTCATTTTAGTGAGCTGTTTTCATTTGTGTGTCATGAATGTCATTTTCCTGAGTAACAATGTTTTTTGCATACCTTTATCAAGAGGGGATATTTGGTGATTCTCTGTACTGGCTTCAGCAGGTAAGGGTTGATTGAGTTTGCCAGTCCATGCTTCTGCTGAATTTTCTGTTGAAGACGAGAGAAAAAAAGCCATTGTAAGATCATGAAAAAAGTAAGATGGCGGCGCGCACTGACGCAGCGGCTTCAAGCTCTCCAGTTCGGTGTCGTTCGTTATCTTACAGTCGCCAGGATTTACTCACTATCCGAAGGATATGCGATACATCCGATTTCTTAACACACTCTCCGGGATCTCCGTGGCTAGCCAGCCCACCAAAAGCACGTCGAAGGCGGCGAAGGGACAGGAAACAAGCGTGGATGCCGGGCGGGCCTTGCTGCTAAGCTGAAACAACAACCACACCGAGCACCGCTTCCTAGTATCCTTTTGACCAACGCCCGATCCATCACCCACAAAATGGATGAGTTGGAACTTCGTATTGCTACCAACAGCTTTGTTAGAAACTGTAATATTATTATCATCTCAGAAACGTGGCTACACCCGCATATCCCCGACGCGGCGGTATCGCTAGCTAGCCGAACGCTTTTTCGAAACGACCGTTCAAAAGTATTAACAGGCAAAAGCAAGGGAGGAGGACTGTGCATGTATATACATAATGAATGGTGTTGTGACAGTAAAATTATTGACACTCACTGTTCCCCGGATTTAGAGTTATTAGCAATACGATGTAGGCCCTATTATCTACCAAGAGAGCTAAACGTCGTCATAGCAACGGCTATCAATATACCTCCGAATGCTAACGTTAACACGGCACTTAACCTCCTGCTAACGGCTGTAAACAAACAACAGCTTGACCACCCCGATGGAGTTTTTATTGTCGCTGGTGATTTCAACAAGGCGTGTTTAAAGACTGTTTTACCTAAGTTTATTCAATATGTAAATTGTAATACTAGAGGAGACAAAACTCTTGACCATGTCTATTCTAACATCAAACATGCTTATAAAGCCACTTCCCTCCCTCGCCTAGCTGGATCAGATCACCTCTGCCTATCTCTCACCACCGCTTACACTCCACTCCGGAGGCAAACAACGCCACAAATAAAGACAATAAAAACTTGGCCTGACAACGCACTCTCTCAGCTGCAGGACTGTTTTTCCCGCACCAACTGGGAACTTTTTGTACACGACAACCTCCAGGACTACACGGACTCTGTACTTTCTTACATAAAAAAACTGCATCGACAACGTCACTATAGATAAACGAATACGGGTTTTTCCTAACCAAAAACCCTGGATGACCAATGAGACACAGGCACTCATCAAATGCCGTAACTCCGCCTTTAGATCAGGGGACAAGATAAAATATAACGCTGCCAGAGCTGAGCTAAAAAGAGGCATTAAAAAGGCCAAGGCAGCATATACCAAAAAAATTGAGGAGCACTTCACAGAAAATAACCCAAAGAAGATGTGGCAAGGAATACGACATATTACCAACTACAATAACAATAATATGTCTGTTAATGCAGATGCCTCATTAGCGGAGAAATTGAACCGTTTCTTTGCTCGCTTTGAGACTGACACATCAGACCCAGTCTCAACACCCCCTCCACCACCCGGCAGCAATTAACTGACGTTCCGGGAACAGGAAGTGAGACTGGTAATGCGGTCTGTGAACACCAGGAAGGCTGCGGGCCCAGACGGAGTACCTGGGAAGGTGCTCAAAGCCTGTGCTGACCAGCTGGCTGGAGTCTTCACAAATATTTTCAATTGTTCCCTGCAACTATCCATCATTCCATCTTGTCTGAAATCTGCCACCATCATCCCTGTCCCCAAAAAGCCTACCATTGGCAGCATGAATGATTATAGGCCTGTTGCCCTCACGCCTGTGATCATGAAGTGCTTTGAAAAGTTGGTAGCCCGCCATATCAGGAATACAATCTTTCCCTCAATTGACCCTCACCAGTTTGCTTATAGAGCAAACAGGTCCACTGATGATGCTATTGCCATTGCTCTTCATACAGCACTGAGCCACCTGGAACACCCTGGGAACTACGTGAGGATGCTCTTCATTGACTATAGCTCAGCCTTCAATACCATAAAACCGGACATTCTGACTGACAAACTCTCCCACCTTGGACTATCCTCTTTCATCTGCTACTGGATTAAGAACTTCTTAACCAACCGACCACAGACTGTTAGACTTGGTCCCCACCTCTCTTCCTCCATTACACTAAGCACTGGCTCCCCTCAAGGCTGTGTACTGAGTCCTCTTCTGTACTCCCTGTACACCTACGACTGTTCACCCACCCACCAGTCTAACGCCATCATCAAATTCGCTGACGACACCACTGTGGTCGGACTCATCTCAGGAGGGGATGAGTCGGCTTACAGAGATGAGGTCAACAATTTGTCTTCGTGGTGCTCGGTGAACAATCTCACACTGAACACCACGAAAACTAAAGAAATAATCTTGGACTTTCGCAAACACGGCACAGATCTGGCCCCACTCCTCATAAATGGAGTATGTGTAGACAGGGTCCAGTCCTTTAAATTCCTGGGGGTCCACGTCACGGACAAGCTCTCATGGTCTACAAACACCACGGCAGTGGTGAAGAAGGCTCAGACACGACTCCATTTCCTCAGGGTACTTAGGAAGAACAACTTGGGCACCAATCTTCTGAGAACCTTCTATAGAACCACTGTAGAGAGCATCCTGGCGTACGGCATCACAGTGTGGTACGCTGGAAGCACGGCGGCAGACAAAAAGGCCATGCAGAAAGTGATTAACACTGCCCAGAGGATTGTCGGCTGCTCTCTGCCCTCACTTGAAGACATTGCCAGCCCTCGTTACCTCAGCAGAGCCAAGAACATCATAGGGGACCCTTACCACCCTGGTCACAATCTGTTCCAGCTGCTGCCCTCTGGCAGACGCTATAGGTCCCACAAAGCTCGGACAAATAGGCTTAAGGACAGTTTTTTCCCCACATCCATCAGACATCTAAACTCGCGCTAACATAACACACATTCCCTTCTGCGGTATATGAATAGATGTTTGGTTGGTGATCTGCCTCCTACTAGCTGACTTGAAGTAAGGTAAGTCGAAGACAGTGTGAGGTAATCGAGAGGTAAGCGACCTGTATCCACAACAGCGGAATGACAAATTACAAGTCCGTAACTTACACTTATTTAGGTCTTTTGCCGATTAAACGTAGCTTATGGAGAAGCACCATCAATTTCGTCACACGCAGTTTCTGCGTGTGATGACAAGTAGGCTTTTGTGTTGTGGTAATGACGACATGGCCTATGTCCGATTATTATTATTATATGACATTTCATGTGCTTTCGTTGAATTGGCTCCCTTAGACATTGAACTTACATGAAAATATTGCACAGCATGATCAACGATGAGCCGAGTGGATTCTTCATAGTTCTTGCAGTAATCGACATAATATAACTGGAACTTATCAGACTATTAACAAGCAAAAAGCTAAGAATTCTTAAATGGGTCATTTTTCAGTCCGAATATTGTTACTGAGGAAGCAATACATACCCATTTGACAAAGCACTGTCCGACATCTTCAGGGACGTCTTTGTATTTTTCCAGCTCTTTGAGAAAGATGCTGAAGAAAGATAGGAAGGACATGGAAGGAACTCCATTCAATATATTTCAACATGGTGGAGTGTTGAGTGGAGTTGTGACAGAAAAGTCACGACTAATGCTTACTTGTGATGGAATTCATACAGCTCCAAAATGTTCCCAAAGATGACATGTTCCATATTGTTGATTCTGGCAGGGATCTTCTCATCCTGCCTCAACATCTTCTTCACATAATTCTGCATGTTGCCAAACAAACACCCACTTGGTTAAAGTTTGTTTTAAAAAACAGAAAGCTTTTGAATAGAAAATTAACTCACGTCAAAGCATTCCTGTAGATCTCGCACGTAGGCCTTTTCAGTTTGAATCAGCTCTGTGAAGATGAACCTGAAGGGAAATGTCAACAATTGACTTGATGTTCTTCTCTTGGAGCTGGAGAACTTCCGCAATGACAGCAGCCATGTCCATTTGGAGCTTCGAGTTTTTTCCTGCGGACCTGGTTCTGGTTTCTGCAGAAAAAAAGTAGAAGAAACCATGAATAAGCAACCCCTGATATGCACATCAAGTAGTTTGATACACAAGTGGCACTGAAAGGTGAGTGTAGTCCTCCCAGTATAAATGAATTGGACGTTTACCGCTGTCATTGGCAGGCAATAGATTAAATACATACTATCCATTTTTTAAAGCAACTTTTTCATGTTATTGGGGCCATAAAGTAAGCGAACTTTTCTTTTTAATCGTGTAAATGTTTCTATTTTCATGTTATTCAATTGTCATTGATGCACCCTGCATTTTCGCTTGAAACACAGGGAGAAAGAGTCACAATAGTGATTCGTTGTTGCTTCCTCAATCCAGCTTTACTGATATCTCTTTATCAGCATGTAAGGACAAAAAAAAAAAACAATTTACACCCACACCCACATATATATATATATATATATATATATATATATATATATATATATATATATAGAGATAGAGATAGAGATAGAGATAGAGATAGAGATAGAGATAGAGATAGAGATAGAGATAGAGATAGATATATATTGGCAACACGTTAGAACCCAAAACATAATGTACAATTACACCCGTTCAGTATATGGTCATAACTTGTGTTATCTTTTCTTTTCACAACTTCGAGAAGTCCTTCTCAACTATTCGCCTGGGTAAACAATGAAATATCGATAACATAAATTCTTTGCTATAACCGTCATAGACACTCAGGGTAATGGCGCCCGAGGTTAGTGTCCTGAATGTTACATAGATATCCATGACCCGGGACTCGCACATTCACGCTCACACTTCAAAAGTAAATAAACATTACAAAACATTATCTTCTCCCTCACACGCTAATGTGTGTATATTGCAGTGGCGGTCCGTGCATTTTCTCGTAGCGCCTTCAATGGGTAAAATCCACTTCCCAGCAGCATTTAATGATTAAATACAAATACTGGAGCTTTTCAGACATTACAACCGGGCCGGGGGGTGATTTTCCCGGGGAAAGACAGCGATGAACGTCAATGGCGTACCGGCAAACATTGCCAAAAAATGGGGTAAAATCCAGCCGAAAAAAGCATTTATTGATTAAATACAAATACTGGAGCTTTTAAGACATCAGAACCAGGCCCGGAGTATCATTTCCCCGGGAAAAAGAGTGCTGAACGTCGATACGTCCAAATACGTCCATAGGCGAAACGGCAAAAATTGCTCTAAAATTGGGTGAAATCCACTTCCTAGCAGCATTTATTGATTAAATACAAATACTGGAGCTTAAATACAAACACTGGAGTTTTTCAGATATCAGCGCTTGGCCCACAATTGAAATATTATTTAGGAATATAGCCATATTTTACTCAGTAAAAATCCTTTTTAACTGTACACAATATCCATCCTCCTTTCTTTCTTTCTTCCTTCTTTTCCATCGCCATCGAAGCTAATGCTGAAAGTCGAGCCTGTCCTGTCGTATTTCTGGCAAAGTCTGTCTTGAAAATGGCTTTAAATCAACACAACAATATATTTGCATGTGCAGCTCGCTCCAGATACAGTTTGTTAGCTTTGGCTAGTCCATTTTATCACTAGCCAATCATAGTTGGTGAAAGCGATGACGTATCCCTACGCCTGCGACAAGGCAATTACGTGCCCCTACGCCTGCGACAATGCATTGTGGCGTTGCCAACTCAAAATCTGATTGGTTAAAGCAGGGGTCGGGAACCTTTTTGAAAGAGAGAGCCATAAACAATTACTATTTTCAAATGTTATTCCCTGAGAGCCATACTCACAATTTAAAAGTCAAAATACATGAAAATGTGCCATTTTTTTAGTCATTTTACCACTTTGAAAGTACAAAAAAGTCTTTGAATTCTTTTGACAACATTGTTACGCTGTTGCTAATCAATGAATATCAATGAGTATCAATGAGAGAATAGATGCAGAAGACTAATGAAAAAAAAAGTCAATGCCACAGTGCCGATGTGACGTTCCTATTGGTGCATTCGGGACTCGGCTCTCTCACCACCGGTTTCCATACTTTAGCTCAGAGCCATATGCAACCATCATAAGAGCCACATGTGGCTCCCGAGCCATAGGTTCCCTACCCCTGGGTTAAAGCAACAGTCTTATCGACGCTTATTTAATGCAGCAGAGCCCGCAGAACTGATTGTAAAGGCCTTGAGGCAGATTACTGACCCTGGCAACAAATAATGGCTGAAATGTGATTGGTTAAATGCTTCAATATGAAAACACACATCTGGAAGCAGTGCAACCAGAGAGAAAAGCAATGAAAGGAAGCTAACAGACAATTTGGAATTATTTAATAAGTATGATTCAGATATTTCTTAGGCCAGCAGAGAAGGCCTTGAAGGCCCTGAAGGCCCGCCACTGGTATATTGCAAACCACAAACTCAACCGGCCTCTGCAACAACCAGCATACCTTGAAACACAGGGAGAAATAATCACAATAGTGATTCGTTGTTGCTTCCTCAATCCAGCTTTACTGATATGAAGAAAATCTCCCGTGCTGGTCAAGGTATGCGCATCAAGACATCAATAATCAAATACCGATATACACATTTACATGTCACACTTGCTATGTGCATCAAGGCATCAACATTTTTAATTTTTTCTTCAACTCACTTCTAACTTTGGCTTGCTTGTTACTTTGCACACCACTCAGAACATGTGCCTCTACATCTCCATACAAACTCATCAATTCATTCCATTCTTTGTCATCATTCATTTCAACACTTCCAACACATCCAAACTCTCCTTCCATTTTCACCAATTCACTAGAATCTTCACACTCTCTCACAAACTCTCCTTCCATTTTCACCAAATCAGTCATCAAAAATCACCTAATGATTTTTTTAATTGTTGTATATTCAATTTTATGAATTAAATATCTGTATATTCAATTTTAGGAATTCAGAATTCTAGTAGTGGCGGGCCATCAGGGCCTTCAAGGCCTTCTCTGCTGGCCTAAGAAATATCTGAATCATATATTATATTTTGTCCATCAATACTTATTAAATATTTCCAAATTGTCTGTTAGCTTCCTTTCATTGCTTTTCCCCCTGGTTGCATTGCTTCCAGATGTGTTTTCATATTGAAGCATTTAACCAATCACATTTCAGACATTATTTGTTGCCAGGGTCAGAAATCTGCCTCAAGGCCTTCAGAATCAGTTCTGCAGGCTCTGCTGCATTAAACAAGCGTTGATAAGACTGTTGCTTTAACCAATCAGATTTTGAGTTGGCAACACCACAATGCCTTGTTGCAGGCGTAGGAATACGTCATTGCCTTCTCGCAGGCGTAGGGATACGTCATCGTTTTCACCAACTATGATTGGCTCGTGATTAGCCAGAGCTATCAAACTGTATCTGGAGTGAGCTGCACAAGCAAATATATTGTTGTATTAATTTAAAGCCATTTTCAAGACGGACTATGCCAGAAATACGACGGGACAGGCTCGACTTTAACCATTAGCTTCGATGGCGATAGAAAATAAGGAAGAAAGAAAGGAGCATGGATATTGTGTACAGTTAAAAATGATTTTTGGTGATTAAACTATGGCTATATTCCTAAATAATATTTCAATTGTGGGCCCGGTTCTGATATCTGAAAAGTTTGTATTTAATCACTAAATGCTGCTAGGGAGTGGATTTTACCCCATTTTAGTGCAATTTTTGCCGTTTCGCCATTGACGTCTATCGCTGTCTTTTCCCGGGGAAATCACCCCCCTGGCCCAGTTGTAATGTCTGAAAAGCTCCAGTATTTGTATTTAATCATTAAATGCTGCTAGGAAGTGGATTTTACCCCATTTTTGTGCATTTGTCTATTGATTATTTTTTATGTGTCACAGCTGTAGCTGCAGTAGAGGTTTTATAGCCATAAAATAGTTTTTGAGGGTTGGATTGATTCGTTGAAGGTGCTACGAGAAAATGCACGGACCGCCACTGAATTCTAGCATATTTTAGGAATTAAATATCTGTACATTCAGTTTTAGGAATTTAGAATTTTAGTATATTCAATTTTAGGAATTAAATATCTGTGGACCCAGTTGTTTGCCTGCTGACCCCTTCAATACGATCATTTAGGAATCCCGGATTCCCTTTTTATTACCTACCACAGGTATTATGAAATCCCTGATTTCATATATAATCACGAGAATGTTCCCTGAACAAATACTCGGACTATATAAGTAAAATTTCTACTGTGACTTCTCAATAATTTAAACAATCCAATAGAAGAATTTTGACATTAAAGAAACAGGTATTCTGCTTACCTTTTAGTTGGTTTCAGGCGCCTGTTAAAGAAGTCACCGGAGAAGTTTCTGGGCCGTCCCGGACTGCCCTCCTGTGTAGTCTCAAAGTCCTCGACTTTGATCAAAGTCCCCGACTTTGAATAAATATCACGTCCCAGACGTGCGTCGTATTTCTCTTTCGAAGTCCCGGACGCCGGCGTCGACCAGTCTCGTTTCTCCTCGGATACCGTCGGCTCTTTCGAATCACATCAGGGTCACCAAAATTGTTAGACGACAAGCCCTGGTATCTGACTCTGTCTTACTCTATCTGCTTTTATCTATATTAAACTATAGCTGACTTGTCGTCTCAACAAAAGGGCATGCTCAAATTTGAACAGGGACAACCAAAATACGCTCGGTTACTCTACAGAATATTTATTCCATTTAAATACAAATCCAATTCAGAGTTGCTCCCCTCCACAGCTCTGGGTCAAAAAGAACAATTCTAAAACAGGTTGCAGTTTTGATATGCTGAATAGTCCACAACGGTCCCAGGGCTCTGCCCTCTCCTGTGGTCCGTCCAGATGTGTCGGTAACACTGTGCTCGCGCATGCGCCGGTGGTTGTGCACTCATGCATCAAAGGAAACACTCTCCCCGCAAATGTCACCAAAGAAGCAATACAAAATCCCACTTCACTGCGATGATTTATGGGCTCAGCGGGGTGCAGAGGGGTCAGTTTGTGGGCACCCATACTTCACTGCAATGAACAAAACACGAGTAAAAATTTCCCAGTCTTCAGTACTTAAACTCCTGGGGAATGACCTGATACCTGACCCGGACAGGGCATGCCACCTTTTTCTGACTGAGGACCATGTTCTCAGATTTGGAGGTGCTGATTCTCATCCCGGCTGCTTCACACTCAGTTGCAAATTGTTCCAGCGAGAGTTGGAGATCACGGCCTGATGAAGCTAACAAAACCACCATATGCAAAAAGCAATGCAATACTGAGGCCAACAAACCGGTACCCCTCAACGCCATGCAAGCTCCACAAGACGCCAAGGTAGGAAGCAGGAAAACGTCATACAATTCAAGAGGCATCTTGGTTCAGGACAAGTGAATAAAAGTATTGCTTTTTTAATAAATAATAATCCAAATATGTGATTGGCATCCTCAGTCACTGTCATTTTCATTTGACGAAGTACTTTTTAAAGTCTTTTTCAATGTCATTGTAATATTTACTGAAATGTACAGTTGAATTATAAGGACTGCATTCGACATGCACGGGATCGGAAGTCATGTGAAAAGTGCAAAAGCAACGTTAGACAAGCTCACGGACCAAATTGTGTCCGTCAGGTCAGCGAGAACCATTGGGGCCATGTCGCTGTCCATTGTTTCTCAACCATGGTGTCTGTGCAACAGTCGATGCTCCAAAACGGAGCATGGTTTGTCTTTTTCAGATTGGACACAATTAACATCAAGAGATGGAGAATAAAACGACGATTGAGTTATGGTGGACTTCCAATCCTTTGCCAACATGTATTCTCGTACAAAGGGCCCAAAGTCTTTAGCTGAGTGAGGAGATATCATCATGGAAACATGTGGATGAGATGGTGACATGGTGGGATCTGGAGGGCTATTCTTCATGTACCATTTTAATTGTTCATCAGACATGTGTATTGAAAGCCACTCCAGGCTTACCAATAAACAAATCGCCACAATGTATTAGCCAAGTGTGTCCTTCAATTGTCTGGAAAGAATCTGTATAGACCTCATTACCTTCCCTATCATAGTAGAGCGTGCAATGGAAGCAGTCAAAAACCAAGTCATTTGTACGTAGGTGCCGTACCCAGGGCAGCCACAAAGGCCAGCAGCATTCGGCTTGTTTTCAGCTGTCGGAGTCGGTGTCACTGCGAGCCCAGTAGATGTCAGCAAAGATTGGGGCAGTTGCTTGTTGGTGCCTTGCAGGAGAGTTTTGGAGTTGTGGAAGCTGGAACTCAGGACGATAATCGTGAATGCAAAAGAATGAGAGTCCATCTGGAAAGTGCAGATATAGTCCGTCTGGGCTGCATTTGATGACAGGACACATATTGATAAGAAGGTCCCGGCCCATCAAGTTGACATAGATGAAGGAATGAGTGAGAGTCAGTGAGTAGCACTTAGTGGCTACTGGGGAAGTTAAAGGCAGGATGACCACTTCACCCTTGGATCCCAGTAGTGGTATAAGTTCACCAATAGACATTCCCTAATGCACGCACAAATAAAGAGACGGGACAATCCTCTGTGAAATTCTTGCAAGAGAGAATCGAACCAACTCGTTTCTGTCCAGGTTCATTCTCACTATACACCCATCTTTTCCCTGTTTATTAGCTTCAAGGACCCTAGTTACAATGGATGTTTCAGCTCTCAAGGGATGGGTGGGAAAATAGGAGTGAGAAGTCATAGGTAAAGGACCCTAATTACAAAAGAAGTTTTAGCTCTCAAAACAAAAGAAGGTCATGTAAAGCCGAAGGTTCTTCTCCACATTCCAGCAGTCCAAGAGGATTCGACCTTCCTGTTGTTTGGTCTAACTAAGGAGCAAAGCATTTACTCCGTTGCAAGCAGATGTATTAATATGACTTTTCTAATGGAAAAACAGCTAAGTAAAGCAAAAATAAAAATCTAGTTACATTTCTACCAATTATCCCCTTCAACATCAAAAAGATAAAAACAATTAACCACTAATTTCAGACATGAAGTTACTGTATTTTCACACCTGTAGAAAGAAAACAATCTTTAATATATTAATTTGTCAAATTGTTCAAATTAATGTATTCATTTTCCTTAGTTTTAAATCTTAGCAAATAACACTTCTCTTTTTTGTCACCTTTGAATTTGGAAGGCTGATTTTGTCAACAAAAAGACCTAAAAAGTATTTTTCGCCAAAAAAGAGCTTTATTGGAACTACCAAAAAGATGACACGATAAATCGGTTTAAAAACGTGATTCATCTTATAATATGACAAAAGAATAAGGACATTGTACTACTTATTTATTTTGAGCAAATTCATTGTCTTTCACACCATATATCTACTAATGTTACTAATGTATCATTTAGATCACACTATTGATTATTTACTTTGTAATTTCCTAATTTATGCTCTACTATTTCGAATAGAATTGGGAAGTAAATAAAATCTTCAACGACACTCAATTTTCTTATACAGTAATACCTTGACATACAAGTGTTCCAACATACGAGACAAATTTGAGATATGAGCATACCAGATGGTTCCCAATTGTGAGTCGGTAGTATATTAGAACAAATTTTGGTGTTTTTTTTTAGGATGGAAACGGATATCCATAACAGCAGAATGCCAAATTACAAGTCCGTAACTATCACTTAGTTAAGTCTTTTGCCGAGTAAACGCAGCTTATGGAGAAGCACCACCAATTTCGTCATACGCAGTTTCTGGGTGTGATGACAAGTAGGCTTTTTGTTGTTGATGATGACGACAGGGCCTATGTCCAATTATTATTATTATTCATTTTTATTTTGTTGATTTCTATGGGAAGAATTGACTTGCGATACGAGTAAATTGACATACTAACTCGATCCCGTAGTAAGCTTGCATCTTAAGATATTACTGTATTTGAATAGTGTGGATCGACATTACACATTAAAGTGTAAACATGATTTTCTGAATGCAAAATACAATTATACTTTGATTATAAGGATCTTTCATACAGAAATTGAAAAAGCAAGCAAAGCCGTGATTGGCCACTGCTTATCACACTACATTTGCGTCTTTTAAGTCTATGCTTACGACTTAATTTCTGGCAAGAAGCTAAGCAGGAAAAGGGTTTCTGACCGATGTGGGTAATTGTGTTTTTAAGATATTCCTGCCACAAATTGAGCAAAAATAGGGCTTTTCTCATGTGCGGGTTGTTAAGTCTTCTTTTCAGGTTTTTCAATTGTGTAGCTTTTTAATTGGACTGTTGTAGCGAATCTGTGGCCACAGACTGAGCAGGAAAACATTGTTCTCCAGTGTGGGTTAATAAGTGTTCTTTTAAGCTTCTCCTTTGGGAAAATGTTTGACCAGAAACTGAGCAGGAAAATGTTTTTTCAGGAGTGTGTGTTCTTATGTGGCTTTTTAAGTGTTCATTTGTAGAAAAGGCTTTACCGCAAACTGAACACGAAAATGGTTTTTCACCAGTGTGGGTTCTTGTGTGTATTTTTAAGTTTCCCTTCTCTGTAAATCTTTTACCACAAACTGAGCACGCAAATGGTTTTTCACCAGTGTGGGTTCTTGTGTGTATTTTTAAGTTTCCCTTCTCTGTAAATCTTTTACCACAAACTGAGCACGAAAATGGTTTTTCGCCAGTGTGGGTTCTTGCATGACTAATTAAGTGTCCCTTCTGTGTGAATGTTTGACCACAAACTGAACACGAAAATGGTTTTTCACCAGTGTGGGTTCTTGTGTGAAGATTTAAGTGTTCCTTCCGTGTAAATGTTCGACCACAAACTGAGCATGAAAATGGTTTGTCACCCGTGTGGATTCTTGTGTGTATTTTAATTTTTTCCTTGTGTGTAAATGTTTTACCACAAACTGTACATGATAAGGTTTTCTCCCCAGTGTGGCTCCTCAAATGTGTTTTCAAAGAAGACTTTTTCCCAAAAGTTTTCCCACACTGAAAGCATTTGCAGAGTTTGTCGCCACTGGGATTTTTCTTAACATCTTCAACATCATCATCATCATCAAAAAGCAAGTCGTTGCCATCTGATAAAGGAGCAATTAAATTTTCTGCTCGCCATCCTTCTGTTGAGCTGCCGCTCAGAGGCTCCACCCCTCTGTTGGCCATGCCCAGATCATCTTCACTCTTGAAAGGCTCACCAGTTGACCATTTGACACATTCCCCGTTTTTGATTGGAGGTTGCTCTTCTCTTTTGCACTGTTGAGAGAACTCTGGCTCCTCCTCTTTAATTTGGGGCCATGCTGAGGCGTTTGCAGGCTCCGCCCCTCCGCTGGCCACGCCCAGAGCATCTTCACTCTTGAACGGCTCACCAGTTGACCATTTGACACATTCCTCGTTTTTGATTGAAGGTTGCTCTTCTCTTTTGCACTGTTGAGAGAACTCTGGCTCCTCCTCTTTAATTGGGGGCCATGTTGTGGTGTTTGCAGGCTCGGCTCCTCCGCTGGCCACGTCCAGAACATCTTCCCTCTTCACAAGCTCACTAAGTGGCCAGGTGAAATGATCTTCCTCCCTTTTGATCGGAAGTTGCTCGTCTCCCATTTGTTGTTGAGGGAACTCTGGCTCCTCCTCTTTGATTTGTGGGAGCTCAACGTCCCCTTCAAGGTCAACATACTCCTGCCCATCAGCACCAAGATCATTTCTGAAACCTGCAAAGACACAAAGATATGCGTGTACATACACAATGAATGGTGCTGCAACAGTAAGATCATTAACACTCACTGCTCCCCGGATTTAGAGCTCTTGGCAGTACGGTGCAGAACCTTCTATCTACCTAGAGAGCTAACGATTGTCATTGTAATGGCAGTTTACATCCCACCGGATGCTAACATTAGCACGGCACTTAGCATCCTGCTAGCGGCTGTAAACAAACAGCAGCTTGACCACCCCAATGGAGTCTTTATTGTCACTGGTGACTTCAACAAAGCATGTTTGAAGACTGTTCTACCTAAGTTTATCCAGTACGTGAAGTGTCACACCAGAGGAGATAAAACTCTAGACCACGTGTCAAACCGATTCCGCCGAGGGCCGTTGTGGGTCCTGGTTTTTGTTCCAACCGATCCAGTGCCGACATTTTAACCAATCAGGTGTCTTCTAAAATAAGTAGCACCTGACTTTAATTAACTGATTACACTTGCAAAAGGTATCCTCTTGTTGAGTTGGAATGAAAACCTGCACCCACTGCGGCCCTTTGAGGACCGGTTTGACACCCCCGCTCTAGACCATGTTTATTCTAATATCAAACATGCTTATAGAGCCACACCCCTCCCTCACCTAGCTAGATCAGACCATCTCTGCCTGTCCCTCACCCCCACCAGTTTGCTTATAGAGCAAACAGGTCCACTGAGGATGCTATCACCATTGCTTTACACACAGCACTGAGCCACCTGGAGCACCATGGGAACTACGTGAGGAAGCTTTTCATTGACTATAGCTCAGCCTTCAACACTATAATACCGGACATTCTAGCTGACAAACTCTCCCACCTTGGACTATCCTCTTTCATCTGCTACTGGATTAAGAACTTCTTAACCAACCGACCACAAACTGTTAGACTTGGTCCCCACCTCTCTTCCTCCATTACACTGAGCACTGGCTCCCCTCAAGGCTGTGTACCGAGTCCTCTTCTGTACTCCCTGTACACATACGACTGTACACCCACCCACCAGTCTAAATCCATCATCAAATTTGCCGATGACACCACTGTGGTCGGACTCATCTCAGGAGGGGATGAGTCGGCCTACAGAGATGAAGTCAACAAATTGTCTTCGTGGTGCTCGGTGAACAATCTCACACTGAACACCACGAAAACTAAAGAAATAATCCTGGACTTTTGCAAACACAGCTCTGATCTGGCCCCACTCCTCATAAATGGAGTATGTGTAGACAGAGTCCAGTCCTTTAATTTCCTGGGGGTCCACGTGACGGATAAGCTCTCCTGGTCTACATACACCACGGCAGTAGTGAAGAAGGCCCAGAAAAGACTCCATTTCCTCAGGGTACTCAGGAGGAACAACTTGGACAATAAGCTTCTGGTGACCTTCTCTTGAGCCACTGTGGAGAGCATCCTGCATTACAGTGTAGTACGCTGGAAGTACGGCAACAGACAAAAAGGCCATGCAGAGTGATTAACACTGCCCAGAGGATCGTCGGCTGCTCTCTGCCCTCACTGGAAGACATTGCCAGCCCTCGTTACCTCAGCAGAGCCGGAACATTGCCGGGGACCTATACCACCCTGGTCACAACCTGTTCCAGCTGCTGCCCTCTGGCAGACGCGCCAGAGGACAGGAGCTGGAAGGTCTCACACAGTACGTACAAATATTCTTAAGGACAGTTTTTTCCAACAGCCATCAGGACTCTGAACTTGCAGTAGCACGACACACAATCCCTTCTGTGTAATAACTTCGGGGTGAGGTAACATGAAGGACGTTGGGCGGCGATCTGCCTCCTACTGGCTGACTGAAGGTAAGTGATCCGTTTTTTTTCTTTGTTGGCATCTGCGAGGCAAACTTTGTCTGCAGTCGCCGGGATTTGGTTGCGCTTGAGGGGTGATGCGATGTATCCATCACGGCAGAATGCCAACGAGTCTGAAATTATCACTTATTTGGGCCTTTTGCCGGGAAAGCGCACCTTGTGGAGAAGCACTACCAATTTTGTCATAAGCAGCTGGGTATTCAATTCAATTCAATTTATTGGCGAAAGAAAAGCACAAAGGCTAAGGGCCATGTAAAGAAGATAAAGGAAGTGTGTAAACAAAAAAAAACACGGTGTTGTCACTGGTTCACGGCCAACACGTCATTCGGAGCTCTCTTGAACTGAGCGACCGTCGGCTTCTCGACCACCAAGGTCCGGCGATGCGCACCGAAAAAGCAGCCTTCCGCCGATTTAACCGGAACCTGCGAGGATACACCTTCCACGGATGACCCCTCAGACCTCGATCAGGTGCGGGCGTGAAGAAGAGATCGCGGGGCATGTTGTAGTTACCGTGGAGGATGTTGTAGGCCAGTATCAGGTCCCCTCGCAAACGCCTAGCCTCAAGGGTCGGAAGATTGAGTCGCTGGCATCTTTCCTCGTAGGACATTGTGCTGAGGCCGCGGACCATCCTCGTTGCAAGTCTCTGGACCCGCTCCAGATGCTGGATGTCCCTGGCGAGGTACGGTGATGCAGCTTGGACACCATACTTGAGAATGGGCCTCACCAGGGAAACATACAGCGGAAGGAAGATGTCTGCAGTGATGATGGCAAAGGACCGGAACATCAGACGCAGTCAGCTAAATAGCCTATGTCCGATTATTATTATTATTATGATACAATTTGAAAGAAGACAGACGTTTCTTTTTTTAAAATTGAAGTGTGTATTTGAGAAATTTGTAAATTGGGGTTCGGCTGGATGGATGGTTTATTTTGTTTCATGAAATTTTGGACCAATAGACGCAGTCAACGTCTTCACACATGCAAAATATTGTAATCCACGGGTAGTATTCCCAACTGCAGGCTTTTAAAAATGGAATTGGGAGATAATAAAATGTACACCTAAATAGTCGCGCATACATTGCAACATCAATAGAATAACATTTGGACACGGAAATTATAAATCACGCCGTGTACTGTAAACAAATGCTCATCAAAAGTGAACCCACCTTCTATTCTGTGAAGAATAACTTTTGCTAGCATTAATTTGCATTCAATGGGGTGGCGATGACGTGTAAGGTCCTCTTTTACGTCAAAAAGTTCCTCCTGGAACTTTGTTGTTGTTTTATGGCAGCCATTTCGCACACTTGAATTCGGCTTTTTTGACGACGTGTTGATGGAGACGCTTGTTTTTTTTATAGCAGCTAGCTAGCGAAGCTAAGCTAAATAAAGTCGCACAGTTTTAAGATGGATGACTGATGTTGAAACCGTATAGTGAATAATGCTAGAAACATCGTCAATACTTCAGTTTAGTTAAGTGACTGAAATTAAAAGACAAATTAGACGGGCAAAAAGACAAATATTCGCAGACTAAGCGCTCCCTATTCGGCCATCTTTATTTTTTTTGCCCTTGCATTTCCTGTCAGGGGTGCATGATGGGAAAGACAGTTTCCCGTAATGCCAACCTTCCGTTCAAAATAAGATGTTTCATGTATGTATATTATTCAATCTATATTTGAAAATTTGGGGGGAAATCAATATTGGGAGACATTGTTTCGGAATCGCTGCTTTTTGTCGATATGTTGTGTTCTTTTTTAACGGAAATAAAAAAGTGTGTTATTGTCATTCCTAAGGTTTATTCAAACGTTCTATTTGTAAATTGATCTATGATGTATGTTGCAGTCCACGAGTATCAAACCCCTGTTAATACATATTGTTTGGCTTCACGTATTTTTCTTATAAATATGAAAACATGTTTTAATATTAATAGGATAATAGTATGTATAACTAAGTGGCATATTCATTAATCCCGATACTCGTATCATCAATTTGCTTTTTGTATATTTAAATTTTAATACTGTTAAACCTGGCAAAAACTTTGACTTGTGTCTCTAAATATTTTAACAATTTATACCCGAATGGCATTTATAAATTAAATTATTTCGTTATCTTGGTTGTATTGATTGTATGAGTTTTTAAAACGAAAAGACTAAAAAAGATCAGTTGGTTATCATTTTTCCATTGGAGAAAAGGTTTATAATTCACACATTTCCACAATATGTTTCGTATTTCTATTCTTTTTTTCCTTTCTCTTTTTATGTTTTTCCCATCTGAAGGCAAAATCTTCGCCGCTTGTATATGACGTCATCGCCACTGGCTGTTACAGATTATAGTACAGTGGTACCTCGTCATACGACCGCTCGTCATACAAAATGCTCGTCTTACGAGGGAAATTTCGATCGAATAATTCGCCCGTGATGCGGTCAAAATTTTGTGATGCGACCAAGCCAGGTGACCATGGCATTTTTTTTTTTGCATATCTTTCATGTATAACAATATTTCCGAGCACCGGATGAGTTATTCAGACCAGGAAACGCACACCGCGCATGCGCGGGGAAAAGAGGGCTTTCTGGGTAATGAAGTATACTCGTGCACACAACGCCGACAGGCAATGGCACTCAGAATAAAACTTTACCCACAATCAATACGTGGGTAAGCTCAGCTGCTGCATTTCCTGTTATTTTTATCTAATACGAGGAGTATTATATTACTTCTCGTTGGCTGCTCATAAGAACATCAGGGGCACTGGCTCGCAACAGCATCCCCGGTAGCAACTCTATCATAGGCGCCGTTCGAGGGGATGCGAACACAGATGCTACAAGCTAAAAGGAGCCGCTAGGCAGCGCCCCCGAGGCTCCCATGAGCAGTGGAGCGATCGCTGATAAAAGACTGCTGCCCGTTGGCTGCTCATGGGAACGTCGGGGGCACTGGCTCGCGACTCCCCGCAATAGCATCCACAGTAGCAACTCTATCATAGGCGCCGTTCAAGGGGATGCGAACACAGATGCTACAAGCTAAAAGGGGGCCGCTAGCCAGCGCCCCCGAGGCTCCCATGAGCAGTGGAGCGATCGCTGATAAAAGACTGCTGCTCGTTGGCAAGTGGTCGTGCGTTATCCGATTGTGAGGACATTTGTGTGCATCATTTTCGGAATATTTTGAAGGGACAGCAAACAGCCCATCGATAGCGAACGTGAGGGTGGAGTGTTTGTTCCGTTTACGAGTGCGTTGTGTGGAAAAAAAATCGAAGCCCCCCGCCCCTTTTGTGGCCCTCTCCCCTCTGCGAAATCCGCCCAATTTTAGTTAGATTAAACACTTTATTTCTATTAAACCACTAGTTATGTGTTACTTTGTTAATAGATGGGGAATTAGAAGAAATAAAACATTTTTCCAATCCAATATCCTGTTTTTGGTGTTTTTTCAGGGGGCTGGAACGATTTTTTTTTCCATTCATTTCAATGGGAAACGTCCGCTCGAGTTACGAGAACCTCGTCATACGATCTCAGTCTCGGAACGGATTACGCTCGTATGTCAAGGTACCACTGTACTGTATAGTGATCAGTTAGCGACATCTAGTGGTTCATCATTGTAGCAAGTTCTCAGTTCTAGCCATAATACTACGCGCTGTTGTTTGTATTCAATTGAATTAAGACACTATCTGAAACATGGTGTCAGGAGTGGCTGGCTAAAACTAGAAGCAATGGCAAACAATGTGATTCCTGCGCCGGAGGGCATGAAAATGTTCGGGTATTTGGCAAAGAACTGGGACATTTTTCGTGCTGAATTTGAGGACTCTGTGTTAGCCACAGGGCTAAACGAGAAATCCACGCCCACAGAGGGGTTAGGCAGTAGCCCCGCCCAGCGCTTAATGTCAAGGAGGCTGAAATCCTCTCTACCAGTTGCAGACAGCCTACTGCAACCACATGTGGTGGTCGGAGTGACTGGTAAGTTGGTGTGGAAACGGCGGACGGCGAAATCGACTTACGACAGATCCGCCATGGATCCCCCAGAGCCAAATGTGGGAGATCAGATCAGAATGAAGCCGCTTCCGGGTGACCGCACTGGGAGATGGCCATTGGGCCAATGCATTCAGAAGGTTGCTCTTCGCTCATTCGTGGTGGATGTTCACGGCACTCTCTACAGGCGCAACTGCGTGGATCTACGAGTGGCAGAGCGCTCGACGGAAATAATGCCAATAAGGGGGCCGGAACAGCGAAGTCTGGAACAGGGACATGTGACTGGGACATCAGCCCGGGCATAGACTGCCCATGGGTCAGGGCATGGGGAATCGCACCGTGCGGAAAGCCCCAGCGCCCCAAGCAAGCAGGCTCCTCGCGCCCCGTCTACACCGGCACCAGGACGATGCCAGACACCGGAGAGACGCAGCGACTCACCAGGCCAGGCAGTCCACACACGTTGTGGCTGCCTCTCACGGCCACCGCCTAAACTGAATTGGTGATCGTAGAAGAGCATACATGAAAACATGGGCTCGACTAGGGTGTAGGCTGCATGCTGCCCTTACTAAGCCCAGACCCACGCATACAGACAATGACAGCACACACACACGAAGAAGTTGCACAAGAGACTTTCGGTTTGTTGTTCGATTGTTGAAGAAGAAAAAGAGGAAAAAGTGTCATTTTGTTAGTACAAGGGTTAATGTCAGGAATAAGCATAATACAAGAATACTTTATGTTCAGAACAATATGTCATGGTGGGCAGCAATGTTTAATGTGAATAAAAGGTTACTTTAAAGTTACAGAACAGTAATCTAAAGGAAGGAAGATGTTAGAGATCATAGTAATGAATATTAAGCAGTTAGCGACATCTAGTGGTTCATCATTGTAGCACGTTCTCAGTTCTACCCAAAATGCTATGCGCTGTCGTGCTTCGATTCATTCAATAGTCACGATCACAAACAACATTGCCACCCCGTTAAATATTTTATTATGAAATATTAATTGCGTAACGTAAAGTATATATCTGTCTATTATGCACTAATGATCGTCAAAAGTGAACGTACCTTCGAGTTTGTGAAGAACAACTTTAGCTTGCATCATTTTGCAAACAATAGAATGTTGATGACATGAGAGATCCTCTTTCAAGCCATTAAGTTCCTTCTGAAACTTTGCCGCAACCGGCGTCGTTCTCCCAGACATTTTTCACACTTTTTTTGTGTTCGCTTGACGACGTACTGATGCAGACGACGTGTTCCTTTGTTAGCTGCCAGCTCGGCTAGGCTAAAGTACGACTCCCAAAACGGATTGAAGACAAACGGACTGACGTTCGAGTCCACAAACTATTTAATGTTGAGTATGTTGTCGAGGTTTCGTTTCATTTAAGTTAAATTAAATTGAGGAGAAACAAGAGGATCACAAACAAAAAGTTAAAACCCCAGCCATGCAGAAATGAACGCCCGAATCCATTCTTCTTCTTCCCCTTGAGGTTTTACGGTTGATGGCAGCCAACGTACTGTAGCATTATCGCCCTCTACTGTCTCATTACAAGTTCTCAAATCAGATTTTAGACAGGGGGCGATAATGTTAAATTTGGTCTCTTAATGCCACAGCGTGAAGAGAGCAGCTCGAAGTCCAGTTCTTGTCTAGCCGTGACACTAAATCGAAAAGCTACATTTTGAGAAAAAGTTAGGTATTTTTAAGGACATTTGCTTTAAATGTTACATTGTGTTTGATCTTATTGCAAGTAACAAATAACACATTTTAATATTTAAATATAAGGGTTTTTAAGGTTATTTCACAATTTACAAGTCCACAATCCCTCAATCAGCCTCATTCAAGGTAGAGTGGCCAAGCGGTCCAATGCGCTGGATTTAAGATCCAGTCTCTCAGGAGGCGTGGGTCCAAATCCCACCACTGCCAATGAAGTCATGGGCTGTTTATGGTCCTTTTGTTGGATTGCTTATGGCTCTTCACTAACCTGTAAAATAAAATGTGAAACCACTAGTGAGAGAGCTGAGTCCCGAACACACTATAGGAGTGTCACTAACGGTACCTCTAGCTTCGCTTTAATCATAATGATTTTTTTTATGAGACTCCTTTTTGCATATCAACGGCATAACAATGTTGCTAAAGAATTCAGAGAATTTTTGTATTTTAAAAGTGTAGGAATATTAAATTAAATGCACACATTTTTGGCGTGAGTGGTTAGCGCGTCAGTCTCACAGCTCTGGGGTCCTGGGTTCAAAGCTAGGTCATGTCCATCTTTGTGGAGCTTGCATGTTCTCCCTGGGCCTTCGTGGGTTTCCTCCGAGTACTCCGGTTACCTCCCACATTCCCAAAACATGCATGGTAGGTTGATTGGACACTCTAAATTGCCCCTAGTTATGGGTGTGTGTGTGCATGATTGTCAGTCTCAATTGTTATGTAGAAGGGGAATTTCCATTATCTGTGTAGCAATTCCATGGAAGCTTGACTTTAAAATTGAAGCGAATGAAGATGCAAGATTTTTTTTCCACAAATAAATGATTGCCTCTGCAAATAATGTCTAGATTCCCACAATTTAGTTACCTGTGGTGTGGCAGTGAGTGAAAAGGAGAATAGCAGCAGCCCGATTTACCAGCCCATTTCTTTGTCTTGTCATAATGTCACGTAGTGTGGGGGTGAAGGAGGGAGTGGAGCCAATCGCAGGGAAACCAGGACATTCATGGTATACTTAAAGAGTTTTAATTGAAGAGACCAAAAGCAAAGTGCAAACATTTCAGCCGAGATTCTCATTTTCTGAACGGCTTTATCCTCTCTCGGGTCGCGGTGGCCAGTCGATCGCAGGGCACAAGGAGACAGACAACCATCCACACTTATACCCAATGTTCGCTCTAATTTTTAGCTTGTCTGGGCAGAAAGACAACCTCCCTGAGCACACTGAGTACCGGTGTGAGCAACATCATCATTGCTCACTTTGGGCACACACCAGTATCACACCTGGCATAAGCAAGTGCATGTCTACTACACATACATGATTTAATAATAATAAAATGTAATGATTAAGATCTATGAATGGGCGGCCCGGCGGATGAGTGGTTCACGCGTCGGCCTCACAGCTCTGGGGTCCTGGGTTCAAATCCAGGTCGGTCCACCTGTGTTGAATTTGCATATTCTCCCTGGGCCTGCGTGGGTTTTCTCTGAGTACTCCGTTTTCCTTCCACATCCCAAAAAGATGCATTGTAGGCTGATTGGACACTCTAAAATTGCCCCTAGGTTTGGGTCTGAGTATGCATAGCTGTCCGTCTCCTTGTGCCCTGCGATCGGCTGGCCACCGATACAGAGTGTCCCCCGCCCCTGGCCCAAAGTCAGCAGGGCTAGGCTCCAGCACCCCCTGTGAGTGATTAAAGTGGATAAAGCGGTTCAGAAAATGAATGAAAAAATATCTATGAATAAAACATCTTCATAAATGCCATTAGAATATGCACAAATCCGACTTAAATTTTACCTTATTTTACGCATCTGTCCTTCTCACTTCTCATTCTCGTTCAAATGACTTTTCTGCTGAACGTGTCACATGAGATAGTCAAGTTTCCATTTATATGCAATATTTTTCCATGATTTTGCTTTGATTTATTTAATAAGGGATAGCACATATTAATGAACATATTTATCTTCATGTTAATGAACATATATATGTAAGATTGTAGCCGAGGGCTAATTTCCATTTACTGTAGTCCAGGGGTTGGGAACCTTTTTGACGGAGAGAGTCATAAACAATTCATATTTTCTAATGTTATTTCTTGAGAGCCATTCTCAGAATTGAAAAGTAAAATTACCTGAAAATGTGTGATCTTTTTATCCTTTCACCACTTTTAAGTATAAAAAGTCTCGGAACTCTTTTGACAACATTTTTATGATGTTGCTAATAAATCAGTATCAATGATATCATGCATTCAGAAGTGTAATAATAAACAAAATTATGATTAAAGTGGTGGTAGAGGTAGTGTCAACGCCACAATGATGCTCCTATTAGTATGTTCGGGACTCAGCTCTCTCACCATTCATTTTCAAATTTTACCTCACAGGTTAGTGGAGAGCCATATGCACCCATGGAAAGAGCCACATATGGCTCCCGAGCCATAGGTTCCCTACCCCTGCTCCATTGTGTAGGTTGAAGACAAACGATCACACATACTAGACACACACGCACGCGCACAACCACACACACAGCAGATTTAGACAGTTCTCACCTGATTTCGCCGCTTGTTCTTCTATTTGCACAGTAAAGTAAAAAGGAATGTATTAAGAAATATTAGAATGTAATTAAAAAAAGATAGAAGGGCTGTAAAACACGGAAAAACATAAGAGCGGACAGAGCTACTGCCACTGGCTGCCGCATGAACGGCGCCA
>NC_135406.1:10332302-10382302 GCF_051989625.1 Stigmatopora argus
TGCTGTAGTTCTAGCGGACATTGTCCGCACTTCAGTTCTGCACACTTGCTGAAGTGTCAAAGACAAGAATGCGGTCAAGTGAGCAGCTGTTTCTCTTTCCGTAGTCAAGCCAGCCGCGCTTCATTTTTGGTTGCCTTATTCCTTCAGGTTTTATGTCAAAGAGGGCCCATGAACAGAGAAACAGAAGATGACATCACCACCGAATCCCAGTCAAGCACTTCGGGCAGTGGACTTCAACTATCTCATTCAATTGCAATGAGTGTAAGAATGCCATTTTGACAAATAAACATTCTTTAAATAAATAAAATAAGGCCATTGATTTTTTTCTGTCTGTTGAAGGAAATCCCAGCGATAACATCACAATGCAGTTCCAGCACTGCGTAATTAATACATGGAGTGTGTCGTTGAAAAACTAAAAGGTCAACAATAATCAGGGGGCTATCACTTGATCACCGATTTGGGCTGAATAGGTCAAATGGCCTGGGAGTTATTCAACAAAATAGGTGCTAATAACAGTAATAAATGAATAATTAATAAATTGAGTGTGCTGTTGAAAAACTAAAAGGCGCTTGCTAAACACAAGGTAATCAACTATCTTTTTCTGAAAATTTTGTGTCAACATGTCAAAATTAAAAGGTGTTCAACAAAGAGAAGGTAATCACCGATAACTCCTGTTAATTTGGTGTCAATAAGTGAAAAGGTGTTGGAATTATTGTTAAATAAGTTATCCTGATTCTGGTATGACTGTCGAAATGTTTGTTAATAGGATTACTGGTGTCTTGAGCCCTGGGGGAAATTTTCACCTTATTCAACAAAGAGGAACTACCCCAGGGGGTCGGGCGCCGGTTTGAACCATCGTGTGAAGATTGCGGGAGATGGGGAAAGATACTGTAAAGGTGTTACTTTAAAAGAACATATGGTCATACATCAAAGAACCTTTTGTAACTGGGAGAGAACTCCCTCTTTCCTTTGATCAGCTTGAAACTTCCTGTAACTTGGACAATAAGAGACTTGGCGAGAGGAGACATCTTCAGAGTGTGTCGGAGGATTGCGACCGAGCAGTCCCCGAACCTCTCACTGCAAATAAAGTTAACTCAATTCTCTGTGTTTTTCCTTCTTTCAGATTGGTGATACAAATGTCTGGTGTTTAAACCTAACAAAAGGTTTTGGAGCTATTGAACAAAATAGGTGCTAATAACAGTAATAAATTAATAATTAATAAATGGAGTGTCGTTTAAAAACTAAAAGGTGTTTGATAAACAGAAGGTAATCACCTATCACTTGTGTTAATTTGGTGTTAACATATGAAATGGTTTTTGAGCTATTGAACAAAATACAGTAATACCTCGACATACGAGTGCCCCGACATACGAGCAATTTGAGATACGAGTAAGATTGAGCAAATATTTATCTTGAGATATGAGACAAATGTTGATATAGGAGCATACAGCGGACGCGAGAGGCTGCTCATAAGAACATCATGGGCACTGTCTTTCTGGTCGCAACTCCCTCGTGTAATGTCTGTACGAGCACTGGGCGGAGCGTTGCATTTTTTTCATTTAGTTTTTTCCCCGTTAGTCAGTGCGAATGGTGGAGCTTGTTCGGTAATACGAGGAGTACTACTTCCCGGACAAGTTGGCAGGTGATCGTGCGTTATCCTATTCTGAGGACATTCACGTGCATTATTTTCGGAATATTTTGAAGGGAAGACATGAGCAAACAACCCTCGATAGGTTGCATCTGAAAGTCAGGGTGGGGGCGGGACAAATAGAGCCAACCCAGGAGAAGAAAGCTATAAGAATTTAAAACTAAATTAGAATTAAGTTTAGTGCAAGGTTAAATTAAATTTATTTTTGAGTGTCTGCATCGTAATCCAAGTTCATTTGAATTAGTTTATGTTATGTTACGAGTGCGGTGCCGTGCAAAGTCTCTCTCCACCTCCTCTCTCTCTGTCCCTCTCTCTCCCCTCCACAAAATCTGTCTAATTCTAGTACAATTAAACACATTTTAGTGCTAATAAACCACTAGTTATTTGTTACTTTGCTAATAGATGGTGAATTAGAACAAATAAAAATGTTTTTCCAATCCAATATCCTGTTTTTGGTGTTTTTTCAGAGAGTTGGAACAAATTAATTTGCTTATAGTTCATTTCTATGGGAAACTTTCATTTGAGTTACGAGTAAATTGACATACGAGCTCAGTCACGGAACGCATTAAGCTCGTATCTCAAGGTACCACTGTAGGTGCTAATAACATGAGTAAATTAATAATTCAAAAAAATGTGTATTGTGTTAGCACCTAATTTCTTCAATAGCTCCCATTATAAATATAAATATTTGAACTTTAAATCTGTATTTATTAAATAAAGTGGCAGGCTGTGCATTTCGCACCTAGGCCTTCAGTAGTGCTATGTCTAAATCAATCCAACCCTCAATAACTATTTCATGGCTAGAAAAGCCTTTACTGACGTTACAGCTGTGACACATAAAAAAGCATCAATAATAACTTCATAAAATTGAAATATTAAGGAATTTAGCCACATTTTCCTCACCAAAAATCATTTTTATTTGTACACAAAATCCATCCTCCTTTCTTTCCTCAAGATTTCAATTATTCTGTCATACAGATTATCTGTGCGTTTCATATCAGTCAAGAAGTTCTTCTCTATCGCCATCAGAGATAATGCTGAAAGTCGAGCCTGTCCTGTTGCATTTCTGGCATAAGTTTTTATTCGATTTAGGACTGAAAATGTCCATTCGAAAGAAGCAGTGGATACGGGGATGGTCACTGCCAAACACACTCATGTGTACAGCTGCCCCATGCTCTCACTCAGATTTTTCTGCTGAAGGAAGTCAAGGAGATCGGTGGGAGACTTTCCTGCAAAATCATCCATGGCATACATTACAGTCAGTTCTGTTCTTAGCCGAGGCAGATCGAAAAGTGCTCCGTGGCTCTGTTTTAAGCTGGAGAAGGCTGCATGTGGGAAAGTTAACTGGAATTCCCGAAACTTCTGCGGGTCAAGGAGGGAGACAAACACCAGTCTTTCGTGGTTGTCAAGTCAACTTTGGAGAAGATATGTCTGCCCCTCCTCCAGGCCAGCAGAGGGCAGAAAAGAAAACCCAGGCCACCCACCCACCTCGCCTCATTTCCTGCCTAAGATCATAGGGCATGAGCCAGGATATAACCATTCAGATTCAAGCCTTGAAAGTAGACAGGCGAGAAAGGAGCAAGGACCAAGGAATACCCTTCAGACCCGATCACACGCAACTGGTTTTCAAGCTAACCACTTCCTATCACCATAAACTTCAATAAAAGTGTAAACTGGAAGGATTTGAGTTGTTCCTGCGTTGATAAGATCGGGGCCCCCTTTCAAGTTTGGGGCAAAATTTGAAGGAAAGTAGAGATAACTTGACAGTGGTCTTGAAATCTGGTCTGCGTCTGGCAAATAATATTGTCCAGAACCCTGTCGTAGAGTTGGTGGTAGTGCGCCCAAGGATCTTGCACTTGACCTCTTCGTGCACTCGGAGCGCCCGCGCTGCGTTCAGTAGCCTCGTTGATTTCCCCGTATCGGCTCCTCTCGCGTTCAACTGTGTCACAAAACTCCTTTACTCTTGCAAGACAAAACTGTACATCCAGTTTGCTGTTCTGTAGTATTGAAAAAAGCACAAGTGAATGCTCAAAAATGCCATTAAATGTGTGAAGCAAAAAACTAAATTCAAAATCATCCAGACATGCTTTAAAATCATCAGCACTCCGCACAGACTCCTCGTCGTACTCGTCATGATGCTCAAGGATGTGATGAAAGAGTTCCTTTAGAGCATCTCTCTTCTCAAAAACTGTATTGACCACTCTGGACGTGTACCGCCACCGTGTTGGTGCCACACGAGGGAGACGCCGCTGGCAGATTTCGTCCAGCAGCTGTGAGCATCGAGGCGATCTAAAAAAAAATGCAGCAAAGCCATTAAGGTGAGCGAAAAATATTTTGCTTTCTTTAAGCTTTGATGCCCCCTGAGTCAGTACTAAATTAAGCTGATGTGCATAGCAGTGTATGAGTAAAGCTAACGGTGCTCTCTCCTTAACTTTAGCCTGCACCCCATTAAATCCAGAAGACATCACCGCTGCACCGTCATAACACTGTGCCACAACTTTACCCAGACATTCATTTTCCACCAAAAATTGGATGATAAGACCTGCAATGTCGTTGGCTTGATTCCCACTGGTAACATTTTCAAATCTGACGAACCGCTCCTTGACACCTCTGCCCGTGACATAACGCAGAACCAGTGCGAGCTGCGCTGCGTTACTCGCGTCTGTCGTCTCATCCACCATAACAGTGACAAACGGTGCTTTATCAACTTCCCTTTTGATCTTGTGGAGCTCTGTTTCCCTGTGCACTTGCTCGCTGAGCTGTAGCTCCACTCTGGTTTCCCCAAAAGTTTTGGAGAGCACCGTTGCTTGCAAGTGTCCGGCAGAGCTTTGGTGTCTCGTTGCTGCTTTGGTTAAACAAGTCAAATTTCCAAATCCAGTGTTGCTCCAAACACCATGTCAAATCGGTGGCAAATAACAAGCACACCCAGCAATATAATTTGCTGTGTTCATCGGAGCCTGAAAGCCAGGGGTAGCATTTGTAGTTAGCGAACTGAAAGCGGCGGACACACCCTTTTCCCGGTTGTGACAGGCTTGCTAGCTTTGGAGTTGACCGCCCTTTCTTAACGATGTCCAGCTTTTCTTGAAAAGTCCGTCTTGAAAATGGCTTTGACAGTAAATCTGCAACCAAATCCATTATGAGATCATCTTCACTCTTGAAAAGCTCACCAGATGACCAGGTGACATCTTACTCCTTTTTGATGGGAGGTTGATCTTCCCTCTTTTGCTGTTGAGGCAGCTCTGCTTCCTCTTTAATTTGGGGCCATGCAGAGGTGTTTGCAGGCTCCGCCCCTCCACTGGCCCTGCCCAGATCCTCTTCTATCTTAAAAGACTCCTCACCAGTTGACCAGGTTTTATTTCAAATTGCTCTTCTCTCTTTTGGTCTTGAGGAAACTCGGGCTCCTCCCCTTCGAATTGGGGGGGCTGATTGCTGAAATCTGCAATGACACAAAGATAAATGATATACAGTCATACTTCTAACAAAATTAATTGTCTCCAGAACTTTTTTCGTAACTTGAAAATTTTGTAAGTAGGTGTACTATATGTAAATTCTCTAATTTGTTCCACGGTCCTTACACAACTTCCAGCTGACCCCTTTAAAATTGGTAATAGCGTCCCAATTTTGTATTAAAGATGTGAGCAAACAAGCAATGAGAAAATGAGGAAATGATTTATTAATGTTTTAAAATAAAAAAAACATGTGAAAATGTGCCGTGCACCGCTGAATTAGTTCCCTCCGCAGCCGTTATTATGGGAGACGTAATACCAGTGTTCGTCTGCCAGATGGCGGCAAGAGCATTTCCCACCAGGGCTGAAAGCTACATTTTACCCTTTTACCTGTGCCCTGTGCATGTATGTGAATATATGTGCCGCATTGCATTTGTATGGTATTTAATCGCTTAATAAAGGGAATTGCAATCATAAGAGCATTTAGTTGAGGTGGACAGGTATGTAAGAAAGAATCTTGAAACATGGATAGTGGTAGTTGTGAGACAACCAATTGAATTGAATGTGTTTATTGTGATTATAGAAGATAGAATGAGAGTGATGAAATGAAAGCCTAGTAGAAGGTAGCAATGTTCTAAAGTGAGAATCAATGCATCCACGACAATATATATAATATAAATGAACATAAGGAAATCCATTTTGGGGGATTTCGTAACCTGGATCTTCTTCGTATATTTCGAGTCAATCATTTGCATATAATAATTTCATAACCTGAAAATTTCATACCTAGAGGCATTCGTAAGTAGAGGTATGACTGTATTTTATAAAAAAAATCAAATCCAACTAGAAATCCGTTAGGTTAGACTGGGACTCTAAAGTCTTATATTGACAGTGGAAGAATTTACTAATCTGCTGGTTGCCACAGTAATGAAATTAAACTGAAGAGGACACCATACATTCGTGAGGTTGCCCACGTAGCACAATCAATCACAGTCAACAGTGAACTGTTTTTATGTGTATTTTACTAAGAAAAGGACTATTGGTTAGTGAAGTATCCTCACAGGCCCTTAAAATTTTCCCAAATCCGTTTTGAGCCACCAGAGTGCAAATATTCTCTTGTATTTTTGAGATTTCAATTTATTTAGAATCCTTTTATAAAAAGGAGAATCACATTTTTATTTGAATCCTTTTTAACTTAAAAGGAAAACTGACAGCTGGTCTTTTTTATTGACTGAAAAAAATTGTAAAGAGTCACCATTCAATTTAATTTGTTTTCTAAATTAATATTTTTGGATTGAAAAACACAAGGACACATTTGAGTCCTATTAAACCACTAGTTATTTGTTACTTTGTTAATAGATGGCGAATTAGAACAAATAAAAATGTTTTTCCCATCCAATATCCTGTTTTTGGTGTTTTTTAGAGGCTTGGAAGGAATTAATTTGTTTTTAGTTCATTTCAATAGGAAATGTTCGTTCGAGTTACGAGAATATCGACATACGAGCTCAGTCCCAGAACGAATTAAGCTCGTATGTGGAGGTACCACTGTATAGTCTGATTGGACACTCTAAATTGCCCCTAGGTATGAGTGTGAGCGTGAATGGTTGTTTTTCTCCTCGTACTCTGCGATTGGCTGGCCACCGATTCAGGGTGTTTCTCACCTCTGGCCTAAAGGCAAGTGGGATAGGCTCCAGCACCCCGTATACAAGATTTACCATTTCAGAAAATGAATGAATGTTGGGATTAAAAACAGTGGGTGAAGCCCAACGTTGCCTTGGCAGCAAACCTCGACTTGGTGGATGGTGAATTTCCAGACAATTTTCTGGCACTCTGCTATCAGATTCAAGTATTCGGCCTTTCTGCGCTCGAAGGTGGTCTCGATCCCCTCCTCTGATGGTACTGGTAGTTCTAGGAGGTGAAGCGCTCTTGCCTTGGAGGACCATACCTCAATGTCTGTGCGGAGTGATGTAGTGATGATCTCTGATGATAGTTAATATTCTATTTATTTATAAGCTACATTTGAATTTTAGCATTAAATATGAATATAATAATAATAATAATAGGACATAGGCCATGTCGTCATTACCACAACACAAAAAAAAAAGCCTACTTGTCATCACACGCAGAAACTGCGTGTGACGAAATTGATGGTGCTTCTCCATAAGCTACGTTTAATCGGCAAAAGACCTAAATAAGTGTAAGTTACGGACTTGTAATTTGTCATTCCGCTGTTGTGGATACAGGTCGCTTACCTCTCGATTACATACAGGTCGCTTACCTCTCGATTACCGCACACTGTCTGCCACTTACCTTCCTTCAAGTCAGCTAGTAGGAGGCAGATCACCAACCAAACATCTATTCATATGCCGCAGAAGGGAATGTGTGTATGTTAGCGCGAGTTTAGATGTCTGATGGATGTGGGGAAAAAGCTGTCCTTAAGCCTATTTGTCCGAGCTTTGTGGGACCTATAGCGTCTGCCAGAGGGCAGCAGCTGGAACAGATTGTGACCAGGGTGGTAAGGGTCCCCTATGATGTGCTTGGCTCTGCTGAGGTACCGCGGGCTGGCAATGTCTTCAAGTGAGGGCAGAGAGCAGCCGACAATCCTCTGGGCAGTGTTAATCACTTTCTGCATGGCCTTTTTGTCTGCCGCCGTGCTTCCAGCGTACCACACTGTGATGCCGTACGCCAGGATGCTCTCTACAGTGGTTCTATAGAAGGTTCTCAGAAGATTGGAGCCCAAGTTGTTCTTCCTGAGCACCACGAAGTACTTTCGCAGGCCGCACCACGGAGTGGCAGTGGGCCAGATTTGGCCCTTGGGCCGCAACTTTGACACCACTGTTTGAACGCTGCTCTCGTTGTTTAGTGCATCTACAGCTCTATTTTTGGAATTTCAATTTAGAGCATGCAAATAATCTTTAAGGAAACGCATTGAATTTGGCTTAGCAGAAGGAGACTGCTTCTCAACAGGAAACGGACCAACAGTAGTGCTAGGAGCCCGGGTGCTCAACCTACAGTATAAAGAAGAAGCACTAGCACAACCCAAAGTGGGAACGTCCATAGCAAGTGTTGCGCTATTATGTCAATTTACTCGTATCTCAAGTCAATCTTCCCATAGAAATGAACAAAAACTCATCCATTTCCATCCTAAAAAAACCCACCAAAATTGGTTCAAATTTACCACCGACTCACAATAGGGAAACATCTGGAATCCTCATATCTCAAACTTGTCTTGTATCTCAAGGCAAAAAAATTGCTCAGAATTTTCCTCGTATCTAAAATTTCTCGTATGTTGGAACACTTACATGTCAAGGTATTACTGTATAAGAAAATTGAGTGTCGTTGAAGATTTTACTTCACAATTCTATCCGAAATAGTAGCCTAAATTAGGAAATTACAAAGTAAATAATCAATAATGTGATCTAAATAATATGGAAAATGTTTTCACAGTTAAAGACATGCCTAAGAAATAAGAAAAAATGCAGTTTTTGTCTATTGATTTGCTAGCAAATCCAATAACAATTGTGTTATTCAAACATGATACATTTTAATGAAAATAATTGATATATTGAATATAGGATCTAAGAAACATTAGTAGAAATATGGTGTGAAAGACAATGAATTTGCTCAAAATAAATTAGTACAATGACCTTATACTTTTGTCATATTATAAGATTAATCACTTTTTAAACCGATTTAACGTGTCATCTTTTTGGTAGTTCCAATAAAGCTCTCTTTTTGGTGAAAAATACTTTTTGGGTCTTTTTGTTGACAAAATCAGCCTTCCAAATTCAAAGGTGACACAAAAGAGAAGCGCTATTTGCTAAGATTTAAAACTAGGAGGAAAATGAATAAATTAATTTGAACACTTGGAAAAATTAATTTATAAAAGATTGTTTTCTTTCTACAGGTGTGAAAATACGGTAACTTCATGTCTGAAATTAACGGTAAATTGTTTTTATCTTTTTGATGTTTAAGGGGATTATTGGTCGAAATGTAACTAGAATTTTATTTTATGTGTAACTATTGGAAAAACATTGAGTAAGAAAGTGTTACAGGAGATGATAGACAAACTACAAAGGGAATGTAATGTTAAATGTTTGCAAAAAACTATTAGATTTGGGTATTATTCATTTCAAACTACTACACGATACACATTATTGACTGAATTTGGAGTTCTTGCACGAAGCAAAAGTAGAAAGATCGGTCAATCTTCCTGCCCTCCCAAAGTGGTCTCCACCCTACGCGGGCTTTCTTGTAACAAGATAACGTGACATAGAAATAGGCGGTGACACAAAAGTAGATGACGCATGCCTTAACCCATAGGTGTTGTTACTGTAAATTCCTGTAGGCGGCATTTCTGTAAAATTCTATTCTAGTGACTAAAATCTAAAAGAATACATTTCATATTTCACAATTAATCCTTGCAAACAGGGGGAGATGGTCTCTGTCTGTTCAGACATAGGCTTTATCATCATCATCATCGAATCATCAAAAGCCTATTGTCATCATACATAGCTGCGTATGACGAAATTGGTGGTGCTAATCCAAAAAGTGCGCTTTCCCCGTAAAAGACAAAAAATAAGTAATATAAAAATATAAGAGTCACATCCTGTTAAGGTAAATACTAAAAAAAATGCCTAATCTAAGATAATCGTACTACCCACAGAGATCCCGGTGGTTCATTGCAGGTTCGTTGGCAATCTGCTGTGATGGATATATCGCATCTCCCTCCAAGAGCAACCAAATCTTGGCGACTGTAGAAAAAAGTTTGTCTGGCAGATGTTAGGAAACAACGACACGACAAGACTGAGGAAACAAAACACCAAACTGGAGAGCAAGAGTCAGCTGCACCCGTGCGCGCCGCCATCTTGGGTCACTTACCTCCTCACTATCTCCTCACTTACCTTCAATCAGCCAGCATGAGGCAGATCACCGCCCAACGTCTTTCATGTTGCCTGACCCCGAAGTTATTGCACAGAAGAGATTGTGTGTCGTGCTACTGCAAGTTCAGAGTCCTGATGGCTGTGGGAAAAAAAACTGTCCTTAAGCCTATTTGTCCACACATTGTGAGACCTGTAGCATCTGCCAGAGGGCAGCAGCTGGAACAGGTTGTGACCAGTGTGGTATGGGTCCCCCGACAATGTTCTCTGCTGAGGTAGTGCGGGCTGGCAATGTCTTCTAGTGCTAGCAGAGAGCAGCCGACGATCTTCTGGGCAGTGTTAATCACTCTCTGCATGGCCTTTTTGTCTGCTGCCGTGCTTCCAACACACCACACTGTAATGCAGTATGCCAGGATGCTCTCCACAGTGGCTCTATAGAAGGTTACCAGAAGCTTAGTGTCCAAGTTGTTCCTCCTGAGTACCCTCAGGAAATTGTTTCTGAGCCTTCTTCACTACCGCCGTGGTGTTGGTAGACCAGGAGAGCTTGTCCGTGCCGTGGACCCCCAAGAATTTGAAGGACTGGACCCTGTCTACGCATACTCTATTTATGAGGAGTGGGGCCAGAGCTGTGTTGCATTTGCGAAAGTCCAGGATTTTCCAACTAGAAGTCCTTTAAGCTACATGGGGAATTTAAATTCTTATACTTATATCGCAGTGGTTAGGCTGGAAAGAAAGGACTAATATGCTGGGCGCTACAGCAACAAAACTAAACAGAAGAGGATGCCATAAATTCATGACGTTGCCAACATAGCACTGCTGTAGTATTCTCATCAACTATAAAATGGGTTTAAAACTGTTTTTAAAGTGTATTTTAATAAGAAAAGGACTATTGGCCAGTGAAGTATCCCCACAGGCTCTTAAATTTTTCCCAAATCTTTGTTGAGCCTCCTCTTTGCAAATAGTCTCTTGTAATTTTGAGATTTTAATTTATTTAGAATCCTTTTATAAAAGGGTGATGCATCAAATATTAATGTTAATCATTTTCAATTAAAAAGGAAAAATGACAGGTATTCATTTTTGACATTGAAAATAAATAAATAAAAAATTGCATTTATTTATTTTTCAAAATTAATCATTTTGAAATAGTTTTGGATTGAAATAAGTGGGGGGAAAGCTGTTTTAAAGTTCTAAAACAAAATAAACATTAAATATTGCCTTTTTATGATTTAATCGTTTGTTTGCATTGTTTTATTGTCTTGAAATCAAGCTTGTACCTTCTGTCGAAATGAGAATTAAAATATTTGAAATTGCAGCGCACAAAAATAGCACTTCTACAACTAAGATTAAGGGAATACATCGATATAAAAAGTGAACCCACCTTGTAGTCTGTGAAGAACTTTCTCGTGCATCATTTTGCAAACTGTCGAATAGAAAACTTTGATAGATGCTAGCTAGGCTAAGCTAAAGAAGGGACTAATGCTTCAAAGTTCTTCGGCGACTTGAAGACTTATTTCTTTGATAGATGCTTGCAGGCTAAGCTAAAGTAGCCTGCAAAGCTTCAATGAGGTCTAAACGACTTGAAGTTGACTGAGATATAAAGCCGTAAAGTAGCTAATTCTAGATAGGTCGGCGACGCGCGGGTTAGTTAAATGGGGGAATTTGCGCAGGCGTAGAACACTCGTCACTTCCTCCGATGGCATTCGGTTTATAAATGCAGAAGATTCAGACATAGGAAATAATAATTCTTCAAATGGTCTTACATATAGTTTGAACACATTTTTTTCGAAGGTTTGAATTTACCTCATAAATCACTTGAACATTGCGACTGACTTTTGCGTGCGCAAAACAAATCGAAAAGGAACCATTGCTGTTTCGCGGATTTGCATCCTGGGAGATGTAGTTCTTAATCGAAAACGTTAAAACTCGCAGGAATCATTCCCTTATTTTGGTATTACTCTCTCGCGGTCGGGAGAACAATTGTATTTTTTTCATTTCAGTATTCGTCTAAACCACATCTGTCAAAGTGGCGGCCCGGGGGCCAAATCTGGCCCGCCGCATCATTTTGTGTGGCCCAGGGGCCAAATCTGGCCCGCCACATCATTTTGTGTGGCCCGTGAAAGTAAATCATGAGTCCCGACTTTCTGTTTTAGGATCAAATTAAAATGAAGAGTATAGATGTATTACATTTCCTGATTTTCCCCCTTTTTAAATCAATAATTGTAATTTTTAAATCATTTTTTCGGTGTTTTTAGTTCAAAAATCATTTTGTAAAATAAAAAAAATAAAAAAAATAAAAAAACTAAAATAAACATTATTTTAGATCTATAAAAAACTGAATATTCAGTGCTTTTAATCCAGTTATTTTAATCCATTTTTTAAAAAATCTAAAAATTATATCTAAAATGGTCCGGCCCACATGAAATCAAGTTGACATTAACGCGGCCCTCGAACCAACCCAGGTCTGACAACCTTGGTCTAAACCAGGCATGGGCAAACCGGTCCTCGAGGGCCGGTGTGGGTGCAGGTTTTTGTTCCAACCGATATAGCACAGACAGTTTAACCAATGAGATTCCTGCAGAAAACAAGAAGCACCTGACTGCAATCCACTGATTGCACTTGTAGGACACCGGATTGGTGAAAAGGTGCCCTCTCAATGGGTTGAAATGAAAACCTGCACCCACTGCGGCCCTTTGTGGAATAGTTTGCCCACCCCTGGTCTAAACCAACAGGGCACACACATTTAAAACACATAATACTACAATACTGGTATAGATATAGAATATTCCATAATAATTCTAACAACTACACACCCATTTCACACAAAAAACTAAATTCACCTATAACAATCCCCCTTTCTCATAAATTGAAACCCAGTGGTGTGCCGTCAGGGCCTTCAAGGCCTTCTCTGCTGGCCTAAGAAATATCTGAATCATAGACTGATGTTAATTATATTTTTCCATGAATACTTATTAAATAATTCCAAATTGTCTGTTAGCTTCCTTTCATTGCTTTCCCCCCTGGTTGCACTGCTTCCAGATGTGTGTTTTCATATCGAAGCATTTAACCAATCACATTTCAGCCATTATTTGTTGCCAGGGTCAGAAATCTGCCTCAAGGCCTTATCGATCAGTTTTGCAGGCTCTGCTGCATTAAACAAGCGTCGATAAGACTGTTGCTTTAACCAATCAGAATTATATATATGTATATATATATATGTATGTATGTATGTATGTTATACTACTTTTGTAATGGCATTCAATCAACACTTGTATGAATGTATTTTTTTATTTATCAATGGTAGCTAATGGATGAGCCTGACAAGATGGTGGTTGTGTAGAAGGCAGCGATGGTGTCAAATGAAGGTGAAGTTTTAGTTTTTGAGTGGAGTGGTTTTTAATAGGGTGGATAATTGTCTAATTTTGATGTGTCTATCATGTGTGCCGCTTGGTCGTGTCTGTTCTGTTCTCCCTGGAAAAAGGAGTCGGTGAAGAGTCTGAGGGTGTGTGATGTCACAATGATTGGCGGGGAGAGAGAGAGGCCCCACGTCCAGCTACAATTTCATTCCAATGTTAACGTTTGGCGTTTAATTGAAATGATTGAATGCCATTGACGTTGTGTGTTTTCAGCCTGAATCGGTGTTGGACCCCAAATGGATTGGATGCTAGTGCTGATGGTTATACCCCTCTTAAGACATCTGTGTGACACCACAATAATATAGAATATCTTTAACATCCACCCTTTATGTTACTAAGTACATCCCTAGAGATATTTAGTTAACACATGACATGACACAAAGCACTCCAAATTTGAATCACATATAATCTTTATTAGTATACACATTCACCATTACATAACATTTAAATAGATTACAAGACATATTGCTGTTCCAAGTCATAAATCCTATATATTAGTACTGGTCAGAATCATTTTATTATCTATTGGAAGACTTAACATATACTTTCATTTATGGAGTTTCAACTCATTTCAACACAATTAAGTACAAATGTGAAAGGGGAGTTTCCTAATTGACACTTATAAAAATTCGACTTCCTTTTTTGAACATGCCAATGATTGCTGATAAGAAACATAAGCCACCACCTTTTGAAAATATATTGTAAATGACTACTTAGGAATAGAAATGATTAGAACTAATACTATTGTGTCCTTCATTCTGTGTACTTTAGTACTTTGAGTTAACAATACAAGACCATTGCAAAAACTAATATATCATAATAAAAGCAAGCCCGGACCAAAGATGAATGTGAATGAATTGCTATTTAGTGAGTTATTTTATCACCTCAAAAAAACTAAAACTAATAGAGTAATATTCAAATGAAATGGATCACTGACAACCAATGAACATTTCACTAACATTAATCATATTTCAAATATTTTCTCCAGAGAAAGTCAACCGGTTTACTCTGAGTATAAGTTTAACAGGCATGATGAAGGATTTTCTAAAAAGGCAATATCCAACTCCACTCCTTAACTTTATCAAAACATAAATACCATATATAACAATGAATATAGTACTCACAAATAAGGTGAAGCTGGGGCAAACAAAACATACTTAACTTGAGACAAGGGTGTCTTCTAAAGCAAGTAAGGACTCCGTTGCCTTAGCACCTGCATGCCAGACAGTCGAGCCCAGAACTGCAAAATAATTGATCTTGGCAAGATGGCGGCGCGCACTGACGCAGCGGCTCTATGCTCTCCAGTTTGGTGTCGTTTTACCAATTTCGTCATACGCAGTTTCTGGGTGATGACAAATAGGCTTTTGTTGTTGATGATGACGACAGGGCCTATGTCCGATTATTATTATTATTATAATGATTATGATGATGATGATTATTATTAGTATTATTATTAAAAGCCATACGCACATTTGGCCCAAATAAACATCAAAAATACTTTACAACTATTTTGATGTTTCCAAATACGTATACATCTACACTGTGTTACTAATAATGGGTGAATCAAAACATTAGAGAGAACCTTACTCGACATGGTCATTTCTATTCAAGAAATTCTTGCTATTGACACACTGTGTCAGCACTGTAATGAAACCGTGTTGGTCACTCATTAGTGACCCCTGCAGTAGTTATAAAATCATTGCAGCTGAAATAAATCCTTGTTTTTTTTTTATTCCAAACGGAGTTGATAAGTAAAATAGATCAAATTTGAGTTAATATTTTTAACTTATGTCCACATTTTTGTTAACTGTTAAATCATATGAAATAAAAGTGATTTCGTTTTGCATCACACGATCAAAATGATTCCACACTGGGGAAAACTTAGAACGAGTTGTTCCTCTGATAAATATATCATAATTACGCAAAAACCCGTCCAACAGACCTACGACACTTTGATACAGTTTATTTCTTTATACCAAACACTTTGGCCAAACGATACATTTCCTATACCGGTCACGTGATTCTTTCTTATACATACTATACACGCCCCAAAACGGGTTTTCTCTCTTGAACTCTCGGCACGCTATTGACTCCCCAGTGTCGATCGTCACATCACTATCAGCAAAACCCTTTTTAGCTTAGCCTAGCTAGCAGCTACCAAAGAAACAAGTCCGGGTCGTCCAAGAACTCGTTGGACCTTTGCGCACTACTTTAGCTAAGCCTAGCAGATATCAAAGGAACAAGTCGTCGAATGCTTGTTTATGCTTTAACTTAGTTTAGCTAGCAGCTATCAAAGAAACAAGTCACCGAAGAACTCGTTGGAATTTTCCTGGCTAAATTAGCTTAGCCTAGCTAGCAGCTATTAAAGGAAAAGTCGTCGAAGAGCGTGTTTATGCTTTATCTTAGCTTATTTTAGCTAGCAGCGTCAAAGAAACAAGTCCTCAAGTCGTCGAAGAACCCGTTAAAGCTTTACGCCCTACTTTATCTTAGCTTATTTTAGCTAGCAGCTATCAACAAAGGCGCCGCCATCATCAGAATCCACGTGTGGAAATGCCTGCAGGAACGAAACGACCAAAGTTCCAGGAGGAACTTTTTGACCTCAAAGGATATAGACTAGAAGGTGGGTTGACTTTATTTCCATTAATTCCCTCAATGTTTAAAGGAAATATACATTTAAGGCTTAAAGGTATTCTATTGACGTAAATTTATTATAGCGTTTTCACGAATTCGGACTAGCGCCGTTCGAAGAAAGACGTAATAAAAACTATTTCTATTTTAATGTGACCACTCTAGGACGGAAAGATTGAGTCTCAACGTGTTTATCCTTTAACAACGGCAGAAAACAGTAGCTTTCCTTATATTGTATCCTTACCACAAACAAACAATGTATTTTTTTATTTCGCAATGCGCGAGCGCCCCCAGAGGCGTTCAAGAGTCATTCCTGCTACTCGCCCTCCATTTTTGGCTAGAATCTAGCCGCTAGATGCTTGAGTAACATAACACTTATGTGCTGTAAATTTGAAATGCAAAAAAATGAAGATGCAGATGCACTAAACAACGAGAGCAGCGTTCAAACAAAGGTGTCAAAGTTGCGGCCTGAGGGCCATATCTCTGTGGTGCGGCCTGCAGAATACTTCATTTTTAATGTTAAAATTCAAATATAATTATAAATAAATTGAATATGTACTCTTTTACCCACAATTTTTTTCCAGAAAAAAACTAACATTTTTATTTAAAAAATCTGGAGGGAGAGGGGGAGAGATAGGGAGAGAGGGAGAGATATCTATATATATATATATTTCAGCAACACGCTTCTTTATTTCTATATTTATTCATGTATGTATTTATTAACTTACTTATTACTCTGATAGCTTTGCACTTTTATATAACTGTTAATATATCCATAACAGAATTAGACGGCGGAGCCAACTTGTACCCATGTGTAGCTCTTTATTGCAACACACAGACCACCTCCAAAACATGTCAACATCCAGGTCACACTGTACTACACAATGGCTACTAGGTGGCAGTGGTTAAACACTCTTGTTTAACCTGATGCAACTAACAGTTATAATATCAATATACTACAATTACCTATCTATTTATGTCTAAAATGCCTTTCCTTTTTCTGCATCCTCACCCTCTTGCTACTTTGACAACGACATTTCCCGAATACGGGATAAGTAACGTTATCCAATCCAAGGACTCCACTGCCTTAGCACCTGCATGCCAGACGGTACTCAGACGTTGGGTCGACCGGACGTTGGGTCGACCGGACGTCGGGTCGACCGGACGTTTGGTCGCCGGGTTGTTACTGTTGAAACCAGCACTCAAAATTATAATCATGAGAGAGAGTTTAATATCTAAATATCTAATATCAAAATTTCAACAGTAAACTCTGTCATTTTTTGACAGCGAGCAAACCCGGCGACCAAACGTCTGTTCTACCAAACGTCCGGGGACCAAACGTCTTTCGACGAAACCTCCGGTCACGATGCCAGACAGTTGAGCCCAGAACTGCAAAATAGGAGGGTTTAAGTACGGGCAGGATGTGGACCGTGATTGGAGGAGGGATGAGTGGGAAGTCGTCACAGCTGTGTTGGCCTGGGCAGTGCTCTGCCACAGCTCCAGGCAACTGCAAAACAAAACCAATACAACCCACGACATAATGTATACCCAGGTTGACAGCCATAACAGTGACGAAATGAATGTTTGGTTTCATTTCTGTGAACAAGAAATTCAGTCATTTTAATTGGAAAATGTTTCATCATTTATCTTCGTGTCTTTGCAGGGTTCCCTCAACAAAAAATGACAGATGAGCAACTTCCAATCAAAAAGGAGGAAGATCATTTCACCTGGTCCCCAGGTGATTCCATGAAAAAGGAAGATTTGGGCGTGGCCAGCGAAGGGGCAGAGCCTGCAAACGCCTCAGCATGGCCCCAAATTAAAGAGGAGGAGCCAGAGTTCCCTCAACAACAACACAAGAGAGAAGAGCAATCTCAAATCAAAAAGGAGCAGCAAAATGTCACCGGGTCAATTGGTGAGCCATTAAAGAGGGAAGATTATCTGGGTGGGGCCAACAGAGCGGCGCAGACTGTGAACTGCGGCTCAGAAGGAATGTAAGCAGACAATGTCATTGCTCCTCCACCAGATGGCGACAACGTGCCTAATGACGATGAAGGTCCTAAGAAAACTGTGGGAAAATCTTTGGGACAAAGTCTACTTTGAAAACACATGAGGAGCTACACTTGCGGGAAACCATTTTTGTGCTCAGTGTGTTTGTAAAGCCTTTTCTCAAAATGAACACTTAAAAACCCACATAAGAAGCCACACTGGTGAAAAAGCATTTTCATGCTCGATTTGTGGTAAAACTTTCTCTCAAAAGAACTGCTTATTAGGCCACATAAGAACACAGACTGGTGAAAATCAATTTTCTCGCTCAGTTTGTGGTCAAGCATTCCCATTTAAGAAAAGCTTAAAAACGCACCTAATGGCCCACACTGGTGAAAGACCTTTTTCGTGCTCAGTTTGTGGTCAAGCCTTTTCTCGTCAGCAATATTTAAAATCCCACACAAGAACCCACACTGGTGAAAAAACAATTTCATGCTCAATTTGTGGTCAATCCTTTCGGCATCAGCAATATTTAAAATCCCACTCAAGAACCCATACTGGTGAAAAAACATTTACCTGCTCGTAAAATAATGCTATTAAAAACTACTTATTTTTGCATCACTCAAACCGGAAGCCGTTTGGTGACATTAGGTCAGTGTGAAAAACTAGATTATGGAATAATTTTGGAGGTTTATGTGATGAATAACAATAAATGAAAAGGATAATACATTTTAAATAATCAACATATTCTGATTGTCACCACTATTTTGTCTTTAAATTGTGTACCGGACGACTGGATCAAACCTAAAACGTGACTTTTCTGGCATATATTATTGTGAAATAATCAACCATGCTGTGATAATAAACTTGTAAAAGTAGGAAAAAAAATATTTCCCATTTTCGACAACATGTAGTGATACATATTATCTTTTTGTCAATGCAGGTTTCATGGAAAATCTTAGTCCTGATGGGCAAGAGTTTGTTGGCCTTAAAGAGTTCCCCCAAATCAAAGAGGAGGAGCCAGAGTTCCCTCAACAACAAATGAAAGAAGAGCAACTTCCAATCCAAAAGGAAGAAGATGATGTCACCTGGTCACCTGATGAGGCCTTGACTAGGCAAGATGATCTGGCCGGGGCCAGTGGAGGGGTGGAGCCTAAAAACACCTCATGGCTTCAAATTAAAGAGGAGGAGCCAGAGTTCTCTGAACAAACAATGATAGATGAGCAATTTCGAATTAAAAATGAGGAAGATTATGTCACCTGGTCACCTGGTGAGTCTGTGAAGTGGGGTGATATGGGCGTGGCCAGCGTAGGGGTGGAGCCTGAAAATGCCACAACATCGACCCAAATGATAGATGAGGAGCCAGAGTTCCCTCAACAGTGCAAAAGAGAAGAGCAACCTCCAATCAAAAACGAGGAATGTGTCAAATGGTCAACTGGTGAGCCTTTCAAGTGTGAAGATGATCTGGCCGTGGCCAACGCTCCCCACACTGGGGAGAAACCCTTATCATGTACAGTTTGTGGTAAAACATTCACACACAAGGGACACTTAAATGGTCATGCAAGAACACACACTGGTGAAAAACCATTTTCCTGCTCAGTTTGTGGTCAAGCATTCACACACAAGGGACACTTAAATAGTCATGCAAGAACACACACTGGTGAAAAACCATTTTCGTGTTCAGTTTGTGGTCAAAGATTTACACGGAAGGGAAGCTTAATTGATCATGCAAAAATACACACTGGTGAAAAACCATTTTCGTGTTCAGTTTGTTGTCAAAGATTCACACGTAAGGGAAACTTAAATAGTCATGCAAGAACACACACTGGTGAAAAACCATTTTTGTGTTCAGTTTGTGGTCAAAGATTCACACAGAAGGGAAGCTTAATTTATCATGCAAGAACACACACTGGTGAAAAACCATTTCCGTGTTCTGTTTGTGGTCGAAGATTCTCATACAAGGAAGGCTTAAAAACCCACATAAGAACCCACACTGATGAAAAACCATTTTCGTGTTCAGTTTGCGGTAAAGCCTTTTCTCAAAAGCACCACTTAGAAAGCCACACAAGAACCTATGCTGGCAAAAATTACATTTTCCTGCTCAGTGTGTGGCCCAACATTCACACAGAAGGTTAAATAGTCATGCATGAACAAACACTGGTGAAAACCCATTTTCCTGCTCAGTTTGTGGTCGAACATTTCCCCAAAGAAGAAGCTCAAAAGAACACTTATTAACCCACACTGGAGAACAATGTTTTCCTGCTCAGTCTGTGGCCACAGCTTCGCTACAACAGCCCAATTAAAAAACCTTTTCCAGGCCTAGTTAATGTTCCAACATTTTCACATAAGGAAACCTGAAAAGAAGATTTAACAACCCGCACAGTAGAAAAGCTATTTTTTGCTCAATTTGTGGCAGTAATATCTTAAAAACAATTACCCACACCGATCAGAAACCCTTTCCCTGCTCAGATTCTTGCCAGTGATTTTTTTAGTTCTAAGGATAGACTTAACACGCAAATGTGTTGTGTTAAGCAGTGAGTGGCCAATGACGGCTTTGCTTACTTGATCAATTTCTGTATGAAAGATCATTGTAATCGAAGTATAATTGTATTTTGCATTCTGAAACTCTTGTTTACACTTTAATGTGTAATATCGATCCACACGATGCAAATACAGTAATACCTTAAGATACGAGCTTACTGCGTGATCGAGCTATTATGTCAATTTACTCGTATCTCAAGTCAATTCTTCCCATAGAAATGAACAAAATACAAATTAATCCGTTTCCATCCTAAAAAACAAACAAACAGGATGTTACAACGGAAAAACATCTTTATTGTTTTAATTTACCACCAACTCACAATTGGGAACCATCTGGTGTGCTCATATCTCAAATTTGTCTCGTATCTCAAGGCAAAAATTTGCTCAGAAATGTCCTCGTTTCTCAAATTTCTCGTATTTTGGAACTTGTATGTCAAGGTATTACTGTTATAAGAAAATTGAGTGTCGTTGAAGATTTTATTTACTTAACAATTCTATCCAAAATAGTAGAATTAGTAGAAATATGGTGTGAAAGACAATGAATTTGCTCAAAATAAATAAGTAGTACAATGTCCTTATACTTTGTCATATTATAAGATGAATTGTGTTTTTAAACCGATTTACTGCAGTATATATAACGTGTAATCTTTTTGGTAATTCCAATAAAGCTCTCTTTTTGGTGCAAAATACTTTTTGGGTCTTTTTGTTGACAAAATCAGCCTTCCAAATTCAAAGGGGACAAAAAAGAAGCGTTATTTGCTAAGATATAAAACTAAGAGGAAAATGAATACATTAATTTGAACAATTTGACAAATTAACATATAAAAGATTGTTTTCTTTCTACAGGTGTGAAAATACGGTAACTTCATGTCTGAAATTAACGGTTAATTGTTTTTATCTTTTCGATGTTGAAGGGGATAATTGGTAGAAATGTAAATAGATTTTTATTTCATGTGTAACTATTGGAAAAAATTGAGTAAGAAACTTATAGGAGATGATAGAAAAACTATAAAGAAAATGTAATGTTAAATGTTTGCAAAAAACTACTACATTGGGGTATTATTCATTTCAAACAACTGCGTGATATACATTATTGAATGAATTTGGAGTTCTTGATTAGCATGCATTTTATGTGGCTTAATTGCTGTAAAGGGTACAGGCTTAATATATTAATCCTTGCAAACAGGGGGGAAATGGTGTTTCAATTCCATTAAAAATATACTGTTAGGGTTATTAGTCTTACATTATTATATATTTGCTCGCAATGAAGAATGCTTTGCTTTACTTAGCTTATTTACATTAGAAAAGTCATTTTAGTACATCTGCTTGCAACGGAGTAAATATTTTGCTCCTTAGTTAGACCAAACAACAGGAAGGTTGAATCCTCTTGGACAGCCGGAATGTGGAGTAGATCCTTCGGCTCTACATGACCTTCATTTGTTTTGAGAGCTAAAACTTCGATTGTAACTAGGGTCCTTTACTATTGACGTCTCACTCCTTTTTTTCCCACCCCTCCCTTGACAGCTGTGACGTCTATTGTAACTAGGGTCCTTGAAGCTAATAAACAGGGAAAAGATGCGTGTAATGTGAGAATGATCCTAGACAGACGAGTCGGTTCGATTTTCTCGCAAGAATTTCACAGATGATTGTCCCGTCCCTTTATTTGTGCGTGCATTTGGGAATGTCAATTGGTGAACTTATACCACTACTAGGATTCAAGGGTGAAGTGGTCATCCTGCCCTTAACTTCCCCAGTAGCCACCAAGTGCTACTCACTGACTCTCACACATTCCTTCATCTATGCTCCAAAGTGCCCTGTCAACTTGACCGGCCAGGACCTTCTTATCAAGATGTGTCCTGTCATCAAACGCAGCCCAGACGGACTATATCTGCACTTTCCAGGTGGACACTCATTCTTTTGCGGGCCCGATTGTCGTCCTGAGTACCAGCTTCCACAACTCCAAGAGTCTCCTGCAAGGCACCAACAAGCAACTGCCCTAATCTTTGCTGACATCTACTGCGCTTGCATTGACACCAACTCCGACGGCTGGAAACAAGCCAAACGCTGCTGGCCTTTGTGGCTGCCCTGGGTACGGCACCTACGTACCTATGACTTGGTATCTGACTGCTTGCATTGCACGCTATACTATGATAGGTGGTACTCGGACGTTTGGTCGCCCGGATGTTTGGTAGAACGGAAGTTTGGTAGAACGGGTTCAAACATGACAGAGTTTACTGTTGAAACCAGCTCTCAAAATTCTATTCATGAGAGAGTTTAATATCTAAATATCTAAATATCTAATATCAAAATATCAATAAGCGCATTCATTTAACACATCGGCTGCTGCCATTGACTGTCATAGGCATCCAATGAACCTTCATTCTCTCTGGGAGAACTTGCAATGTTGAAATACTTTAGATTAGATGGTCATTTTTATCAAACAAATAAAAGTATTAGTATACTTTTAGCCCGGAACTTTGACATTAAAATAAAAGGCAATAAGTAAAATTAATTTATTAAAAAGAAGACAAAGTAAATTCACAGATGGTGTTTTTAATTGAGCAGTAAAACTTACAAATTCTGTACAAAAATTACAAATACATACTGTTGGAGTAATCATTATTATAAATGTGTTTGCAATGCTTATTTAGGAATATAAATCCTTATTACAAAAATGCTTACAATATTAATCAATATACTTGCTTATTAGGTATAGTAATGCTCATCCTAAATGTGTAACAATATTAAAATATATATATATATATATATGTGTTGATTCGCTGTGCTTTTATGTTAGAGTTATTGGCACTAATAAAAGCCATTTTAATGCATCTCTTGCTAAAGTAAGGACTGTGGTTCACATCAAGAGGACAGAGAATGGCCTTGGGCATGGAGGGCTCACAACAAGTGCTCTTGGGAACTGAGGACTGTTTTCGGCTTCGGAAGATGGTCTCACAAGCAGCGCTCTTGGGAACCATGGACTGTTTTGGGAAGCACCTCTTCACTGGAGGGTTCGCATCGAAACTCTCTTGGGACGATTCGACAAGACCTACAATTGTTTTGAGAACTGTACAAAATTGTTGTGAGACTCTACGAATGTTTAGACTTCTGTGGGGCATGGCGTTAAAATTTTATGAATAAATTAGCGATACGGACTTCGAGTTGTTAGAATAATCTTGACCGGACGAGCGGGTGGATGTATTCTCTTGCAAGAATTAAATGGAGATGTGACTACAGATGCCTTTTTTATTGAAAGCTGAGTTTGGAAATACCTCAGGATAAACCTAACATTTTGGTCCTTCAAGCCTGTGGTCAAGATACCGAAGCAGAATCCAGGACGCTTCCGTTCGATATCTGGAAAGACCGTGCACGGCGCTTAAATACCCTTTTCCGGGCTGGATTACTCGAAGGGGCGCCTGGATTCTCGACGGTTGACGACTAACCCTCTGAAAAAGACATCTGGGGGCATATCTGGTAAGTCCACGTGAATGTGTGCGTTTGTTGACGGGTTCCAAATGCGCGAAGGGGCATTGCATGTGAGGTCCATTTTTTAAATGAGACTCGCGTCCAGGGGACAGCGTAAAACCCTGGGCATACTAGTCACTACCAGGTAAAGAGACAGAGCATGAGTCTATAAAACTTAGGGCAGTTCGGGGTGTCCTCTGCCGCGGTCCGGAAAGGTACAAATATAGCTCTGATAGTATTTCACGCTAGGTTATACATTAGGAATTTGGGGCAGTTCGGGGTGTCCTGTACGGAAAGGTACAAATATAGCTCTGACAGTATATCACGCTAGGTTATACATTAGGAACTTGGGGCAGTTCGGGGTGTCCTGTGCGGACAGGTACAAATATAGCTCTGACAGTATATCACGCTAGGGTATACATTTGTGTTGCGTGTGTTACGTGTGTCGTTCCGCGGAAAAGAAATTTGCTAACTGATAACAGTGCACGCGAGCTCCCTTCAAATATGGGCAGCTCGAATGAAAAAGCGGCTAGCGACGACGATCCGAAACAGTGTCTGCCGTGTAAAGATTGGAAGTTTGTTGAAAATCAAAGCGCTACAAGAGTTAATGTTAGGTTTAAACACCAGACATTTGTATCACCAATCTGAAAAGAGGGAAATCACAGAGAATTTTAGTTAACTTTATTTAAAAATGAGAGGGTCATGGAACTGCTTGCGTCTCAGTCCTTCGACAGCACTCTGAAAATGTCCCCTCCTGCAAAGTCTCTTATTGTGTTTTGGGAGTGTCCAAGTTACAGGAAGTTTCAAGCTGATCACAGGAGAGATAGTTCTCTCCCAGTTACAAAAGGTTCTTTGATGTATGACCATATGCCCCTTCAAGGTAACACCTTTACAGTCTCCTTCCCGATATCCTGCAACCCTCACACAATAGTTCAGACAGGCGTCGGCCCCCCTGGGTAGTTCCTCTTTGTTGAATAAGGTGAAACTCCCCAGAGGTCTAGACACTCTAATTCTATTAACTAACATTTTGACCATCATACCAGAATCAGGATAACTTATATATAATAATTCCAACATAACCCTCCTGTTTATCCGGATTCTGCTATAAAATATCATCACCCATGACGTCTTCTTTTCCGATTTTCGCATCACAGGATCACAAAAATAACAGAAAACGTTACACTCAAAAGTCTATGCCAGAGTCTTTAGCATCTTGGAACATGTCAGGCAGTCCCATGAACTGCATTTCCTCCTCATCCCCAGATGCGTCGGCGTCGTCATCATCCCGTGGTTCGCCTCCAGATGTCAATAAGGCATACATTTCGGATTTGACTGGTTCTATGGCATTTGTTATTAATCTTTGACATAACGCACGAATACAGGGAATACAACAACATCCACAAGTTGTGAGAATGGCAGCAAAAACAGCGATTGACATTAAAACTGATACAACCAACTGTTTGTATCTGCCAAACATGCTACCAAATTCGCCCCCCATTGAGGTGTCGATTCCAGAATGTTCTTTCATCTTGCTGTTGAGGGATCGAAGGCCCTCCAGGGCCTTGGTTAAACTCCCGTCAGCTGCTGTGTTGTTAGGGATGAACGTACAGCATTGGTCGCCAAAGATGGAGCACACGCCACCTTTCTCTGCCAGGAGCATGTCAACAGCAATTCTGTTCTGGAACGCCATCAAGGAGGTCGCCGACAACTGTTCATGGATGGCTGCAAACCCTTCTTCCGTCCTGTTCTGGAGTCGTGCAATTTGGTCAGCGAGTTATACTCATCTGGTACGCCGCAGGGAACCCCGATGTTGTTGATGTAGGTTGGGTCCCCATCGCCCCATCCAAGAGCGGACCGCTTGGCTCTGCCTTTCCAGTGATGAGGCAGGACGTTTCCTGCACTTGTTTTCCAACTCGAATCTCTGTGGGCGGGGCGTTCAGACACGCCCAGGTTGTCACTGACAATCCAGTCACTGTGATGTGGGTAGCAACAGCTCTCACTGTGGCTTCTGTATAGAGGTGCAAAGTCTATGGGAGGTCAGGGTTAAGTGAGGTGCTCGTGGCTGGTGAGTAGACATCAGATGAGTTTCTTCACGGACAAGGGTTTTGACACCATCCGACTTAGTCTACTCAGAGTCACCTGTATCTCGAACTACCTTGACCTGAATCGACTTTGACTTTTCAGCGATCTTTGCTGCTGTGGAGGTTGGTGAGTTGGGCCACGAATGGGTCTTCCCATCGTGGAGAGAACCAGGACTTCACTTTTATGACTCGGATCAGGATCCAGTCACCTGGCTACACCACCTCCTGCAAGATAGACAAAAAGATCACGGCAGCTTACATGTTCTTTGGATAAGTTTCTGTTCTTCCTTAGTCTCTCGTCATGGGTCATCTTCCCATAAAGGAAGTTGGAATGGTCTTCCAATAACTATCTCAAAAGGTGTTAATCTCAAGCTAGTTCTACCAGTTGTTTTGCCATGTTTTGCACTATGCTGTTTGAAAAATGAGCTCCATTGTTACTCCAGATGATTCTGGAGATCCCATGTTCTTTACAGATCAATAAAATAACAAATTAAACAGTTCCTACAAAAATTTTAAAATAGGTATTTATACCTGTTCACCATATCTCCCCCCTGTTGAGACATTTTATGGCTCAATTATGGAATACATTTTTGGTAGGCATGGTAGGCCTTTAGCTTTCTTTGTACAGTTCGTCTGCAGACTGTTCTTGAGATCGGCCCAGTTTTGTTGTTGTGTATGCTGCTGTGTTCTGTCGTTGTCTTTAACACGTGCTTAACATCCATCATTATGTTTATGAAAATTTAAATACCTTATCAGTCAAAATTAAACATGCTAGCTGATATTCTATTTTGAACACTGCTTCCTTGTTAAGATCAAAACCCATATTTGTTTTTTTTCCTTTCCTACAATTACACAAATTAACTAATCATACTAAGAATAGGAAAAATACAAAAAGCAAACCAGGCTGCTTTCTCCTCAGGAAAACAGCTTTCCCGTTCTCTGTAACAGTTTAGATTCACATCAATTATATCCAGAAACAAAATGCACACATTTATAATTCTAAATAGAATTGAACCCAGTAAAATGTAACCACCCCTTGTTTGTCAGGGTCAATATTTCTAGCATAATTGTATCCTTTAGAGCAATTAAAACCCATTACTTTTAAAATGCATACTAATCAAGTCCCAATTCATTTAACAATGTGTATTGCGTTGCATATTAACCTCAGTGTTTTTTAATTCAAAATATCCCAAACTAGTAGTCTTATTATCAAATGTAACATTCCATTGTCTTCGGAGTTTGCCAATCATCTCCTATAAAACTTTCTTAATCAATATTTCTCAATAGTCAGGCATACAATTTAATTCTAGTTACATTTCTATCCATTGTAGTTTCTCTTTTCTCTCTAATTGTTTACTTTAACTATATGTAAGAAGATCTAGTCTCAATTGTTTACTTTAACTATCTGTAAGAAGGTTTAGTCTCAATTGAAACGCTTTCATTTTTTTTATGGAGACAATAAAACCAATATAAAAAGTTCCTCATGGCTTACAGCATTGCTCCCCGAGCAATAATCTTTCCAATCAATATTGGAGTGCTTGCCATTTTGTCTGATTACGTCAAAAGTTTATCTTACCTGTCTCCTCATATGTTTCAACTGAGAGAACCTTCTTACAGTGCACAAAATGGATCTGCTATTTTCATGTCTGCTGGTTTGGTCAGGAACATTTGCACTCTCATCCTGGGTTGCTCATCATGTTTCCTGTTGAGAAATGCAATCTCCCTCTGCCAACCCAAAATTAATGCGTTTCTTTAAAGTTTTTTCTTTTATGCAGACATATGATTAGCCTCATCCTGCAATTCCAATCGTGTAGTTAATAATGGCGTTTGGTATATTCCACTAAATTGGATTTCCATTTTTTTTTTTCGGAACGAAATATGGAAACTTTTGTCAATTCAGTCAATTATTCTGTTAACACAATTTGGATGCCATTATCACAATAAATCAATAGTACTTTGGAATTTGGTATCAAACACTGTTTTTTTTTTCAGTGCTCCTAAATTTTGCATAGCAGATTTGTTTCTCCACTTCAAATTTCACATTTGGAGTACTGCTGCTTTTACCATTAAAAATTTCATTTGACTAAACAATTTTCCATAATTTTCATCAAATATTGATTTCAAATTTCTAAATCATTTTCCACCTTGATATCTGATTGATTATATCTTGGTGGTCGGCCAATTAAAAACACAAAAAGACAAACAAACAACCATTCATGCTTACACTCATTTTCAGACATCAGTGGTCTGCAATTTTTTACTAGTGGACAGCGCCATCCCCAGTCTGGGGCTTCTTGGCAGCTAACCACCTTTTTGCTGTGCTATCAGCCTAATCATTCTCAAAAGAAATAGCTTAACATCATTTGGTTGACATCAACTGTTTGATGCTAATGCAATTAATATTCTAATAGTCATTAATATGAACCACGCTAAAGCATATTCCACCTGCTCCGGGCAAAACAAGGAATGCTTTTTGTGCACTTAAAAACATTCCATGCCTCTTCTGTCCTAGGGAAATCATGCCTATCCTAAATCAATTATTTTATCTAAACCAGCCAGGTATTATTTACTTAATAATTTGGATGAATGCCATTTCTGCATTGTTTTCATGTTTGATATCATTAATAATTTGGATGATTCTTAATACTTAAGTCTAAATCGCAAATCACTCTCATATTTCTAAAACCAATAGTTAAAGCTCTGGCTGAATTCCTATCCGCTCTAAGAAGGCGGTTTTATTTAAAATAAGAGCCATTTTCTGTGCTCACTATCACCTCAATTACAATTTAGGGAAAATAACCTTTCACAATGCATTTTGTTAGGTTCATCCAATTGTAGGTTTATCCTTAGGTTTTTCCGTATTCAGCTTTCAATAAAAAGGCATCGGAAGTCATATCTTTGTTTAATTCTTGCAAGAGAGAATACATCCATCCGCGTCTCCGGCCAAGATCATTCTAACCACTCGAAGTCCGTTTCGCTAATTTAATCATAAGATTTTCACGCCATGCCCCACAGAAGTCTAAACATTCGTAGAGTCTCATAACAATTTCGTACAGTTATCAAAACAATTGTAGGACCTGTTGAATCGTCTCACAACAATTCTGTACAGTTATCAAAACAATGTAGGACCTGTTGAATCTTCCCAAGCGAGTTTCGATGCGAACCCTTCAGCGAAGAGGGGCTTTCCAAAACAGTCCTTGGTTCCCAAGAGCGCTTGTTGTGAGTCCATCCTCCGAATCCGAAAACAGTTCGCAGTTCCCAAGAGCAATTGTTGTGAGACCTCTCCATGCCCTGTCCTCTTGATGTGAACCAGTCCTTACTTTAGCAAGGCATACATTAAAATGGCTTTTATTAATGCCAATAACTCTAACATAAAAGCACAGCGTTCAACACATATATGTATTGTTTAATATTGTTACACATTCAGGATGAGCATTACTATTCCTAATAAGTAAATATATTGATTAATATAGTAAGCATGTTTATAATAAGGCTTTCTATTCCTAAGTAAGCATTGCAAACACATTTATAATAATATTATTCCATCACATTTCCTAATATAAATTTTAGTGTTTAATAAAAGACCCATAATTTTTCACTAATATATCATAACACTATCAACTATCTCTCTCTTTCTCTACATCTCTCTAAAACTCTGTCAACTTTCTCTGTCTCTCTCTTTCTTTCTCTAAAACTCTCTGTCAACTTTCTCTGTCTCTCTTTTGTTTTACATTCCACTTCTCTCTTGCACCTTATTGGTATCTCATCCTTACTTTTGTTAGCCATTTGTTTTGCTACCTCCGGTTCTAGTCGTGCGCTATCACAGCGTTGCGATAAGCGGGGAGGGTAGATTTTGCATTCCCTGGCTATGTGGCCCTCTTTGCCGCACGACCAGCAGGCCCTTGGATTGCCTTCGGGATTAAACCTGACCCCCCCCCCCTCTGTTCGCACCCCTGCCGCGACCTCTTCCCCTGCTGCGACCTCTACCGCTCGAATACACTTCAGTCCCAAAACTGTCTGCGTCCCCATAGAAGAAAACTGCTTCTTTCTTTTGCTGTTTTTTATTTTTTATCACCTTTTCTCTTTGCCCTGCCATCTGCATCCACATTTTGGTTTGATCAGAACGTTGTTTTTGCATTTTACGTCGTTTTTTGTTACACTATTTTTCGATTTTTTGTTGTAGTTAAAATGTATTTACTTTCACACTTACACTTTCATTCCTTTTAGTTCGCTTCTTTGTTCAACATAACCAGGACTCCGCTATCCTTCACAGAATTTAATCAGTCTGTTTCAACTAAGGGAGTCTGCCCTCCACGGAACTTTGTTTGTTGAATTTTACCTGATAGTGCCTAGGATTCTCAGGGTTTTTATTTACAACCAGGACTCCGCCATCCTTTACAGAATTTAATCAGTCTGTTTCAACTAAGGGAGTCGGTCCTCCACGGAAATTTGTTGTTTGTCTCTATTTTACTTACTTCGTTCTCATTCATTCATTTCTCTATTTTACTTCGTTCTCATTCATTCCTTTTTTAAATAAAATTTACTCACGATTCTCTGCGTCCTTGGTATCCCTTCAACCTTTGGACCCCAGCCCGTAAGGAAGAAACAGTCCTGGAAAAGGATCTTTATGCTGTGTACACAGACTTTTCTGGATCTTGCTCACTCGCTGGGAATCACTCAGGTATCTTGGAATCCGGCTCGAAGGACCAATTAAATGTTAGGTTTAAACACCAGACATTTGTATCACCAATCTGAAAAGAGGGAAATCACAGAGAATTTTAGTTAACTTTATTTAAAAATGAGAGGGTCACGGAACTGCTTGCGTCTCAGTCCTTCGACAGCACTCTGAAGAAAATCTCCTCCTGCTAAGTCTCCTATTGTGTTTTGGGAGTGTCCAAGTTACAGGAAATTTCAAGCTGATCACAGGAGAGATAGTTCTCTCCCAGTTACAAAAGGTTCTTTGATGTATGACCATATGCCCCTTCAAGGTAACACCTTTACAGTCTCCTTCCCGATATCCTGCAACCCTCACACAATAGTTCAGACAGGCGTCGGCCCCCCTGGGTTGTTCCTCTTTGTTGAATAAGGTGAAACTCCCCAGAGGTCTAGACACTCTAATTCTATTAACTAACATTTTGACCATCATACCAGAATCAGGATAACTTATATATAATAATTCCAACAGTTAAACACCTAAACTTATGGATAAACGAGTATGGGTTTACTGGCCAGCTTAATATGTGAATAATAAACCTGCAGGATAAAATACGCACTAATGCATAGAGGTAATCTGTATATAATATGTGAATGGAGATACAAGCGACGGCTTGTTCCACAGAAAGAAGAGTGATAAAACGGGTCCGTTGTGTAAAAAATAAATAAATAAAAAGAATAGCGGGGCCTCCTCGGCTGTCGAGGAAAATATTTACCAAGATAGGTGGCGAGAGAATAGGAATGTTAAAAACAAGGCATGCCTGCTCAAAATGGTTTGAATGAGGATTTTGAACATGAGGATGATGAGCTACATTTAAACCAGAGATCACATTCTTTGTGAATGGAATTCAATTGGAATTTTTGTGTGATGCTGAAAGTTGTAAAACGGCAATTAAAATGGTTATTTCCAAGTGCTAGGCATACTTTTTTAATAGTAACTAAATGTGCTGTCAATATACTGGAATGAAATGGTTTATTGTGGCTTATCCTGGTTTCGTTCCCGTCTGCTAGCGGAAATATTTTGGTTAACAGAAATACAAAACGGCCAATTAAATGTTTAGAGGGTTTGCCAAAACTGCGTTTTTGTCATACTCTAAACTTTTGAAGGCTTTGAGACAGATCTGATCTGGCAACAAATAATGGCTGAAATGTGATTGGTTGTTGGAATTATTGTAAATAAGTTATCCTGATTTTAGTTTAGACTGTTGAAATGTTAGTTAATAGAATTGGGGATGTCTTGACTCCCTGGGGAAAGTTTCACCTTATTCAACAAAGAGGAACTACCCCAGGGGGTCTGTTTGTCTGTTTTGTGAGGGTTGCAGGATATCAGGAAGGAGATGATAAAGATGTTATCTTGAAGGGGCATATGGTCATGATCAAAGAACCTTTTGTAACTGGGAGAGAAATCTTCTCCTTTTGATCAGCTTGAAACTTCCTGTAACTTGGACACTCCCAAAAAACAATAAGAGACTTGGCGAGGGGAGATTTTCTTCAGAGTGTGTCGACGGGCTGAGACGCGAACGGTCCGAGACCCTCTCATTTTTAAATAAAGTTAACTAAAATTCTCTGTGATTTCCTCCTTTTCAGATTGGTGATACAAATGTCTGGTGTTTAAACCCAACATTTAATTGGTCCTTCGAACCGGATTCCAAGATACCTGACGATCCCAGCGAGTGAGCAAGATCCAGAAAAGTCTGTGTACACAGCATAAAGATCCTTTTCCAGGACTGTTTCTTCCTTACGGGCTGGGGTCCAAAGGTTGAAGGGATACCGAGGACGCAGAGAATCGTGAGTAAATTTTATTTAAAAAAGGAATGAATGAGAACGAAGTAAATTCAAAATCCGTGGCGTGACAGACCCCCTTAGTTGAAAAAGACTAATTAAACTCTGTAAAGGATAGCGGAGTCCTGATTAAAGAAATAAAAAGCCCTGAGAATCCTAGGCCCTATCAGGTAAAATTCAAACAACAAACTTCCGTGGCGTGACAGACCCCCTTAGTTGAAAAAGACTAATTAAACTCTGTAAAGGATAGCGGAGTCCAAGTTGTATTGAACAAACAACAGCCAGAAATTCGTGGCGTGACAGACCCCCTTAGTTGAAAAAGACTAATTAAACTCTGTAAAGGTTGGCGGAGCCTTGGTTGCGAATTAAAAGGAGTGAACGTGTAAAAAAGTGTGTATGGAAATACATATTACCATTTGGTGATTTGTATCTCATATCAAACAACAGGAGACAAATGTCGACCTCTAGTGGATGTATGTAGACATGAAACTCCGCCTGAAAAGGTTGAAGTGAGTTTACCACTAAAGGAATGTATCGACATCCTGTTGTCTAAACCCAGTGTTAGTGCACTATAGGTGCAAAGACCCACTGGGACTAAATTTTATTCAAAAAATGGGTAAAGTACAGAGTAAAACAAGTAAAAAAGAGGAATTCCTCTCGGAACTCGCGTCTAAAGACTGGAAGATAGTCCATAGAGAGGATCCCGACGCGGTGGAATCCTTGCGTTATTGGGTAAAAAAATATGGGTTCACTGGTAGACTAATAATAAAAGATATCTGTGAATTACAACAAAAAATCGAAGAATCGTGTAACAAAAAACGAAGTAAAATGCAAAAACGAGGTTATGATCAAACCAAAATTTGGCTGCGAATAGCAGGGCAAAGGGAGAAGGGTGAGAAAGTTGCTAAACAAAAAAGAGAAGAAGAGAAAAGGCGGGAAAGAGAAGAGAGAGAAAAAAAGGTCATGTATCACAGGAAGGAAGATAATGAATATGTGGGTCCATATAGTGGAGTAAGACAAATGTTAGCACAGCAACAAGAACCGACTACTCTCGAAACGGCGATCTCCGGATCACCCCCTCCACAATATAAACTAAAAGAAACCCATCCAAAAGTACATCAAACTGGATCCCAAGGCGTAATCGGGGAATGGTCAAAAGGGTTAGTAACGGGACTGGAAGGTGTGCTGTCACCCCCACCAAAAGGAGCAGGGTGTAAAATACAAAAAGGGGGGGGAGGAGGAGCACATGTATCCTTTGATAGAGTTACCAAACCCACAAGCGGGTGACCCAAACGCGGCACCCATCGTTAGAGTTTATAGGATGTGGACACAGGAAGATGTGAGGAAGGCTGTAGAAGGAATTTCACACCCAAAGGAAGATTTAGCTGAGTGTGAGGCAGGAATGGAAAACCTCAGACATTCATACCATTTAAATGGAATGGAGGTACAACAAGTATGGATGTGTAAATTGGGATCAGATTGGTTCTATGTTAAAGGGTCTTATAATCCGACCGATGGCGAAGGTAAAATCCTTCCGCCAGAATCAGATGGGTTGAATGATCAAGTGAGATTGTTGTTAGACAGAATCAGAGTAAAATATAAGAAAAGGTCAAATTACACTGAAATAGGAAGATGCAAACAAAACTCGGAGGAATCATTTGAAGAATATAGAATTAAAATGGAAAAAGTATTTAGACAACACAGCGGATTAGAACATGATGAGAATTATGCGCGCCCCTATAAACAACAGTTAAAAAACGCCCTCCACTCTAATTCTTTGCCAGAAATAAAACAGTGGGTTGATCGCCATTACATAGGAATGAACGGAGGAACGTTGGGGGATTACATAAACCATGCTCTTCATGCAGAAAAAGTGATAAAAAATAAAAAAACAGCAAAAGAAAGAAGCAGTTTTCTTTTATGAGGACGAAGATAGTTTTGGGACTGAAGCGTATTACCACCAGTATTCGAACGGTAGAGGTCGCAGCAGGGGAAGAGGTCGCGGCAGGGGTGCGGCCAGCGGGGGAGTTCTCAGGTTTAAACCGGGAGCTTATCACGAAGGCAATCCGAGGGCCTGCTGGTCGTGCGGCAAAGAGGGCCACACAGCCAAGGAATGCAAAATCTACCCTCCCCGCTTATCGCAACGACGTGATAACACATGACTAGAACGGGAGGTAGCAAAACAAATGGCTACCAAAAGTAAAGATGAGATACCAATTGGGTACAAGGGAGAAGTGGAATGTAAAAAAGAAATGGGATATGAGGATCAAATCGGGAGTGAAGATGAAATATTGAATTTAGACGAAATATTATTCGAAGAAAAGGTCAGACCAGAAGTGATAATATGGGTACAAGGCAAACCATTAAAATTCCTTTGTGACACAGGAGCATGTAGAACCACGATCAGAGAATCAATACCAAACTTAAAACCAAGCCCAAATTTCGCAATAGTTAGGGCAGCACAGGGCGCCACAAAATCAGTACAAATGACAGAACCAGTCTGGCTTAGGGATCCAAAAGGCAAATCATGCCAGTTATCGATCTTAATACTACCTGAATGTCCAGTAAACCTTTTGGGCAGAGACGGCCTTGTGGGGCTAGGCCTGGCCGTTCTGCCAACGTCAGATGGCATGAAAATAATTAGACATAAACCAGAACAAGTGTTCGTGTTACAAGGGATGGGACAGCCAAATTACTATTATTCTCTGGACATTCCAAACAAGCCACCGATGCAAACAGGAACTAGTCTAATACAAGAGGGAATAAATTCGGTGCAGTTTGAAGGGGACCGTATGTCCCCAGAAAATTTACATGTCACAATGTCGTATATAAATAAACCAGATCTAAAGTACAAGGAAAGCCTCGATAAAGTCACCCCTACTCGAATAACGGTCACTTACCTATATACAAACGGGTTGGCAGATGCTGCAACCGCAGTCGCCTTGCCTGAAAAGGCACAAGCCCTTTTTAAATTACATACGGCACCACACATCTCTTTGTGTAAGTCCGAACACACCCAGTGGAAAGACTTAGGCAGGCTAGTGGAAATAGGGGAGAAAGCACATGACTGGGAGCCCTCGGGGCCTAATACATGGTATAGTCCGTCAACTGAGCTGTGGCGGAAATCGCTTTTTTGGACAGTAACTGTCGAGGCGGGGGTACACTTAGTTCCAAAACGAAAGTGACAAATATTATTTTCAAAAGACGAAGAAGAATTGCTAAAACAAATACCTGCAAAATTATGGTCTAAAGGGCCTACAGATGTAGGACTCATAAAAGGTGCAGAACCTGTAATGATCCGACCTAAAACTGAATATAAACCTCGCGTAAAACAATACCCACTTAAAATTGATGCAATAGAAGGGATAAAACCTGTAATAGACGACTTACTCAAAGCGGGGGTATTAATAGAATGCGTCGACTCTCCGTGTAACACACCAATATTCCCAGTAAAAAAAGCTGCTCCATCAAATGGATGGAGAATGGTCCAAGATTTAAAAGCGGTAAATAATGCAGTAATTCAAAGATCCCCAACAGTGGCAGATCCATATACATTGTTGAACTCGCTAAACCCAAACGCAAAATACTTTACAGTAGTGGACATCAGCAATGCATTTTTTTCGGTACCAGTACATAAGGACAGTCAATTTTGGTTTGCGTTCACGTTCCAAGGAAAACGTTATACATACACTCGACTGCCGCAAGGTTACTGCGAGAGTCCGACTATATATTCTCAAGCTCTAAACGCAAATTTAGCAACCTTCGAGCCGCCAAAAAGTAGCCAAATAATGACTTACGTAGATGACATTTTAATCGCATCAGAAACCAAGGAGCAATGCGAAAAAGACACATTAGCGTTGCTAAAACACTTAGCTGAAGAAGGTCATAAAATCAGCAGAAATAAGTTACAATTCAGCCAAAAAGCGGTAAAATACTTGGGTCACCAGTTAAGCGCGGGGGGCAGAACAATTTTAGAAGAAAGAAAGGTGGCAATCCTAAAAGCACCGAAGCCACTTACAAAAAAGCAAATGATGTCCTTTTTAGGGCTCACAAATTACTGCAGATGTTGGGTACCAATTTATGCCGAATTAACAGCGCCATTGCAAGCTCTGATGTATAAAGAAGAACTAAAAATGTCAGACAAATTGAAATGGACGCCAGAAGCAGAAACGGCATTTTGCGATTTGAAACAGGCGCTAGTGAGTAGTAGCACACTCGCGTTGCCTGATTATTCTAAAGAATTTGTACAAATGGTACAATGGACTGTAAGAATTATTTCATGACATCGGTATTGACTCAGAAATATGGCGAGAAGCTGAGACCAGTGGCATATTATTCCACAAAGTTAGATGCAGTGGCCTGTGCACTGCCACATTGTGTTAGAGCAGTGGTCGCAGCATCACTAGCGGTAACCGCAAGCGCTGAGGTGGTATTGTTCCACCCATTAGTTTTAAAAGTTCCCCACGCGGTCTCAGCTCTACTCTTACAAACAAAAATGAGTTTTCTGTCACCGGCAAGACATCTGTCTTGCATGTCAATACTACTGTCTCAGCCGCATCTAAAAATAGAAAGGTGTACAGTGCTCAATCCAGCAACACTAATTCCCACAGAGGAGGAAGGTGAAAAACACGATTGCGAAGCATTAGCAGAACAAAAGAGTAAAAGTAGACCAGACCTTAAAGATACACCGCTAGAAAATGGAGAAATAATATTTGTAGACGGGTCCTCGAAAAAAGATGATAAAGGGAAAACAAAAACCGGCTACGCCATAGTGACTCAAACAGTAATATTACAAGCAGCAGCGTTACCGCAACATTTCTCAGCACAAGCTGCAGAATTAGTGGCACTTACTGAAGCATGTAAATTAATGAAAGGACAGGCGGTCACAATATATACGGACAGCCAATATGCGTTTGCAACCACTCAAACGTTTGCGCAACACTGGAAAAATAGGGGTATGGTCACATCAACTGGAAAACCAGTGACTCACGCCGAATTACTAACTGAACTATTACAAGCCGTGCAACTACCGACACAATTAGCAATATGTAAATGTACTGCACACACATCAGGTACCGATCCCATAACAAAGGGTAACGCCTTCGCGGACAAGATTGCTAAACAGGCAGCACAAGGGGAAATAACAATTCTAAACATGGAAGTAAATAGCGAAAATGACCAACAAAAAATGGATGATAAAATACTCATAGAAATGCAACAACAATCACCCAAACAAGAAAAAGAACAATGGGAAAAGAAAGGCGCGCGAATAAAAAACCAAATATATATATATGTCCAGAAGGTAAACCAATCCTACCAAAAAACCTATACAAATGGGCAGCTATTTTGAGCCATGGTAAATCACATGTCTCAAGAGGAGGGATGATAAGAATGTTAAACCAAATATATACAACCTATGGATTTAATAACTATTCAAAAACATTTTGTAGAACCTGTCTAATATGTGCAAGACACAATGCACAAGGTAACCTTAGACCAAAACGGGGTCAATTCCCAAAACCAGAATATCCATTTCAACACATACATATGGATTATATAGAACTAAATAAGTGTGAAGGTAAAACATATTGTCTCGTAATAATAGACTCGTATTCAAAATGGGTAGAAATATTTCCGACAAAGACACCTGATGCCATAACAGTAGCAAAAGCATTATGCAAAGACATAATACCGAGATATGGCATTCCAGAAATAATCTACAGTGATAATGGGACTCATTTCGTAAACCAAATAATTTCAAAAATAGGACAAGCGTTTCACATCAATTTAAAACATCACTGCGCCTATCATCCACAGAGTGCGGGACTGGTGGAAAGAATGAATGGCACCATAAAAAATAGACTCAGAAAATGTATGGAAGAAACTGGTAGACTCTGGACACAATGCCTAGACTTAGTAAAACTACATATAAACATTACCAGCACAAACGGATTAACCCCGTATGAAACCTTATTTGGCAGACAGTACAGATTACCTTATTTTAAAACTATTTGGGAAACAGATGACGAAAGCAATCTTGCGGATTATATGAGAAAAATGCTACAAAAACAAAAAGAATTGACAGAACAAGCTAATGATGATACGCCATCTGTGTCGTTGCAGGAAGACCAATTAGTTGAACCAGGTGACAGGGTCCTGATTAAAAGTATAAAGAAGAAACACTGGCACTCGCCTAAGTGGGAAGGACCCTATCAGGTTTTATTAACCACAGGAACGGCAATTAAAATAGCAGAACGAAATACCTGGATTCACCTGGCACATTGCAAAAGGGTTATCGAGTATGACTAAGTTAACGATTTCGATCATTGTGTTCAACCTAACCGTCGTTATTTGTATTGTAGTGATCGTGCTGTGGTATCTGCTGTAGTAGCATTGTAATCTTTCACCCGCCTCCGGAGGAAGTCCGACTACAAAGGGGGCTGTAATTTTAGTTTACAGTCATCTCAAACCCGGTGAAGACGTCAACAGCTCCGGTCTGGCATTAGGAGAGATTACAATCTACCAGCATGATATTCACCCGGGTACACAAAATAGGATTGGCGGTGGGAGGAACAATCGGAATAATAATAGTAGTAATTTTATTGTTACATGAAAAGTCACTCAATTTGCAAAAATGAGGGGTACATTACTATCAAAATCCCTCTAGAATACCACGGAAGGTGATAAAGAATCCATGCAAAACGACAGATAGCAAAGATGATACCCATACTTACCAATTGTATTATTGTTACCAAACCAACAGAACTGAGGCAGTAATTACATTTGACCAAAATTTCAAGATGATGAATGATTGGAGCGGGTATGATTTTTACTTGGACAGTGCTGGGGCGAAGAAATCGGGTCACTGGTGGGGTGACGTGGCGGCTACAACTGGGAAGTGGTCAAGAGGTTCGTATGGGTTCTCCAAGAGAGGGGCCAGGTGGAAAAAACAGGTAACCCTGACAAGAACAAAAAGCAGTTTGTTGTTAAATTTGAATACCACTCAGGTGCCACTCGGCGAGCCCGAACAATTGAAGGGCTACACAAACAAACAGCTATGCCACGGGCTGATGCTCTGTGTCTGGAGAGAACATCAGGAAGACCCATGCGTGCCCATAACGTTCTGTCCAAACGTCACTACCACAATTGTTGAACCTAGCAAAGAAATAACTCCTGGGCCGAAATCAAAGTTTCCAGACAAGCCACAAATATACGTTGAACCAGAGGTGGATGATTTGTTTAAATTTGCGACAGGAATTTCTAGATTAGATAACAATTGGCTCCTAATGGCAGAACAAGCCGCTCAAGTAACGCAAGCAGACTGTGTGGTATGTATGGGGGCCAGACCATTGCTACAGGTAATACCCTCAGCATTGAGCTCCACCTGCCTGGTAGACGTGATGAACAAACCAGTACCATCTCAAAATTGTTTGTACTGGGATAGTGTTTTTCCAATGGCGGATGAAGAAAAGGAGAAACCAGTGTTTTCAAAGAAAATAGCACAGGCCAACTTCACGTGCATTAAGAGAATAGGGAAAGGGTTGATTCTGGGACGACTTAATAGTATACAATGTAAACAAGTGGTGACGGTTGATATAACATTCAAACCGGTAGCTCGTAGCGACATCTGGTGGTGGTGTGGTGATAATAGATTGTACGACAGGTTGCCATTCAACACTACTGGCTATTGTGCATCTGTGTCATTGCTCCTGCCTGTTTCCATAACAAAGATGTCTGCTCCTGAGTTGGTCACTGTGGCAGGAAACATCTTGCCTCACCACTGGAATGGCAGAGCCAAGCGGTCCGCTCCTGGATGGGGTGGCGGGGACCCAACCTACATCGACAGCATTGGGGTTCCCCGAGGTGTACCAGATGAGTATAAGCTCGCTAACCAAATGGCAGCTGGTTTTGAATCATTCCTGTGTTGGTGGTGTACTATTAACAAAAATGTGGACAGAATCAACTACATCCATTACAATGTGCAACGACTGGGGAACAGGACGGAGGAAGGGTTTGCAGCCATCCATGAACAGTTGTCGGCTACCTCCTTGATGGCCTTCCAGAACAGAATTGCTGTTGACATGATCCTGGCAAAGGAAGGTGGCGTGTGCTCCATCTTTGGCGACCAATGCTGCACGTTCATCCCTAACAATACAGCAGCTGACGGGAGTTTAACCAAGGCCCTGGAGGGCCTTCGATCCCTCAACAGCAAGATGAAAGAACATTCTGGAGTCGACACCTCAATGTGGGGCGAATTTGGTAGCATGTTTGGCGAATACAAACAGTTGATTGTATCAGTTTTAATGTCAATCGCTGTTTTTGCTGCCATTCTCACAACTTGTGGATGTTGTTGCATTCCCTGTATTCGTGCGTTATGTAAAAGATTAATAACAAATGCTATACAACCAGTCAAATCAGAAATGTATGCCTTATTGACATCTGGAGGCGAACCACGGGATGACAACGACGCCGACGCATCTGGGGATGAGGAGGAAATGCAGTTCATGGGACTGCCTGACATGTTCCAAGATGCTAAAGACTCTGGCATTAACTTCTGAGTGTAACGTTTTCTGTTATTTTTGTGATCCTGTGATGCGAAAATCGGATAAGAAGAGGTCATGGGTGATGGTATTTTATAACAGAATCTGGATAAACAGGATGGTTATGTTGGAATTATTGTAAATAAGTTATCCTGATTTTAGTTTAGACTGTTGAAATGTTAGTTAATAGAATTGGGGATGTCTTGACTCCCTGGGGAAAGTTTCACCTTATTCAACAAAGAGGAACTACCCCAGGGGGTCTGTTTGTCTGTTTTGTGAGGGTTGCAGGATATCAGGAAGGAGATGATAAAGATGTTATCTTGAAGGGGCATATGGTCATGATCAAAGAACCTTTTGTAACTGGGAGAGAAATCTTCTCCTTTTGATCAGCTTGAAACTTCCTGTAACTTGGACACTCCCAAAAAACAATAAGAGACTTGGCGAGGGGAGATTTTCTTCAGAGTGTCGACGGGCTGAGACGCGAACGGTCCGAGACCCTCTCATTTTTAAATAAAGTTTACTAAAATTCTCTGTGATTTCCTCCTTTTCAGATCGGTGATACAAATGTCTGGTGTTTAAACCCAACATTGGTTAAATGCTTCAATATGAAAACACATCTGGAAGCAGTGCAACCAGGGGGGAAAGCAATGAAAGGAAGCTAACAGACCATTTGGAATAATAAGTATTGATGGACAAAATATAATATGATTCAGATATTTCTTAGGCCAGCAGAGAAGGCCTTGAAGGCCCTGATGGCCCGCCACTGATATATATAGAGAGAGATGTATATATATATATATATATATATATATATATATATATATATAGAGAGAGAGAGAGAGAGATGTATATGTAGAGAGAGAGATGTATATGTAGAGAGAGATGTATATATTGAAGAATATGACATATTTTACTCCTTCATTTTATGGTAGCTGTTTCATTTTGATATAGTACCACAGTAGGATTAAAACTATTGTTCTCAACTCAATCACAATGAACAAAAGGTCTTTTGTTTGAGTTTCTGCTTTAAGGTGTGGTCCAGGTGATAAGTGGTCCCAGGTGATGAGTGGTCCAGATGAAATCAGGGACAAAGGGATCCCCGCGGAGAGGGCGATGGTCCAGATGATACCAGACACAAAGGAATTCCTGCGGAGAGGGCGACCATGCCAGATGTGGATTCAAGGACAAGCAGATTCTAGGAGAGGACACCCCCGCAGAACGTCGTGGGACAGTCCACATATCATTAAACTCAGCGAATGAATATTCATCTGTGTTATACTATAATTGGGGAAACGCGGGTTTGGACTTTAGTCTCTTTCATCCTCCACTGAAGCAAGGCGACGCTCAGCTGGTTTTATATTTGGGAAAGGGACCCGGAGCTCTGTAAGGATCAATATCTGGAATAAATCATCTGTGGAGTTACGCGCATACCCTCTTCTCTTCCTTCGATGCTGAACACGCACAACTTGTTAGACGGGATCAGACTGAGTTAAGGAATTATGGTTAGCTGCTAAAACTATACGTCTAACAATTTTGGCGACCCTGTCCGTGAGTCGGGGGGGAGAGAGGCTGGGTAGACAAATAGGGGTCCGACAGAAATACGACTCACGTCTGGGACGTGTTAAATGGTTTATAACGTCTGGGACGGGATTATTGGTCAAGTCGGCGAACTTGAGACTACACAGGTTGGCAGTCCGGGACTGTCCAGAAACTTCTTCGGCGACTTCTTAAAGCAGGCCTGAAATCAACTAAAAGTGAGCGGAATTCCTGTTTCTATAATGTCAAAATTCTGCTATTGGATTGTTTAAATTACTGAGAAGTCGCAGTAGAAATTTCACTTATATAGTCCGAGTATTTGTTCGAGGAACATTGTCGTGATTATATTGAAATCAGGGATTTCAGGATACCTGTAGTAGGTCAAGAATCTGGGATTCTTAAAGTATTTGTTCAGGGAACATTACTGTGATTGAAATAAAGGAATCGAGGATTCCTAAACGGTCGTATTAAAATAAGTCTTCGGCAGGGAAACGACTGGGTCCACAGAGGTTTTATTCTTAGATCGATCCTAATAAAATTCTAAATTTCTTGATTCCTAGAATTGAATATACTCAAATTCTAAATTTAACCGGTGATTTGTGATGACTGCGTTGGTAAAAATGCGAGGAGAGGTTGAAAATGTGTGTGTGTGTGTGTGTGTGTGTGTGTGCGTGCGTGCGTGCATGTGCGTGCGTGTGTGTGCGTTTTGAGAGGAATGGGGAGAAAGGTGCTGAATGAGAATGGAATGGAATGAATTAATGAGTTTGTATGGAGATGTAGAGGCACAGGTTTTCAAAGACAAGCTAAATTAAATGTGAGTTGGAGAAATAATTTTGTACGTTGAAAGGAAATTTACATTGTACAGGTCAAAAGCATTTGTCCGTAGCGTTGAAAAAAGGAGCATGACGTCACAGCTAAGGCAGAACTAAAAAATAAAAATAAAAAAAAAAGCGGAGGGAGGTGATTAGGAGGAGGCGTGATATAGTGATATATGGTTCTTAGAGATATGGAACTAAATAAATCCCCCCCCCTCTGGTGAGGGGAGGAAGTTCATGGCGGAGGAGGCTCCTGGCATGGAGTGGACAGAGTTGTGCGCTTGACACGAGAAGGGCCATATAGCGGCTATTGTCGAGGGTGTTCCGGAACCTTTGATCTCTACTGTGTTGAAACTCCAACTTTCCAAATTACCAGGAATGTGGTGGGGCCCGAGATGGTCAGTTACATGGTCGATACGGTGGTCGCTGGCGTGGTTTCTCTGGTGGCCGGGGAAGAAGGTACTCGGGACAGGGCCAACAAGGCAACTTTTTTATATGTGGCGGTATTGGACACTGGAGATGTGATTGCCCCAGTCAACAACGGCAACCGCAACAACTGTTCCCATGGTAACCCCAAGCACAGCAGTATGGCCCACTACAGCAACAGCGGCCTACGTGTGGGGGAGGACGAGGCACTGGCAGACCATGGCGGCTGCAGCAGCCGGCCCAGTCACCTGAACAATATTACCACGGCGGAGATGATGCTTACGGACCAGGGGATCCTTCACACTCCGAATAGAGGTGCCCGAGAGGCTCCTATGAATTTGATGGGAAGAGACTTGTTGATGTCTATTGGAGCTACCATCTTATGTGGACCGGATGGCCTCACAGTGACTTTACCAAATGGTGCAAAGATTCCGTGTTCACAACCAATATGAACATGTGGACAGTGGTGGACAATCTATAGGTCACGTCTTGAGCCTGAAACTCCGGCCACTGGGGGACTGTTGTCTGTATATCACCGGTGGAAATCATTCATTGACTGACTTCGGCCTTACCATCCACCCATGGATGATTTTCATTGTACGTTGTTTTATGACATAGATGATTTAGTCTATCGAGACCGTTTTCAGAAGGTTCTTGGAGCACCCTGGCAGTTGAAAGGCTTTGGCTCTGTCTCCTGGTCATGAGGCTCGCCGGCTCGGTCCAATGGTCATTGCCAGCACCCCTTCACAGATGCGCACACCCCTCACCCGACAAACAAAAAGAGGGGGGTCGCCCAAAGATACAGAGAGATGTAGAAAGAGAGATAGTTGACAGTATTGGGATATATTAGTGACAAATTATGGGTCCTCTATTAAACACTGAAATTTATATTAGGAAATGCATAGTGAAAGGTTATTTTCCCTAAATTTTAATTGAGGTAACTGAGCACAGAAAATGGCTCTTATTTGAAATAAAACCGCCTTCTTAGAGCAGATAGGAATTCAGCCAGAGCTTTAGCTATTGGTTTTAGCAATATGAGAGTGATTTGCGATTTAGACTCAAGTATTAAGAATCATCCAAATTATTAATGATGTCAAACATGGAGAAAACAATACAGAGATGGCATGGATCCAAATTATTAGGTAAATTGTACCTGACAAGTTTAGATAAAATAATTAATTTAGGATAGGCATGATTTCTCTGTGATGGAATAAACAGTGCATGTTCAAGTGCACAGGACATGTATCTTGTTTTGCCCATCAGCAGATGAAATATGCTTTAGCGTAAGTCATATTAATGACAATTAAAATATCACAGATTACAGCAAAAGGTGGTCAGCTGCCAATGAGCCCCAGAGTGGGGATGGCGAGCTCCACTAGTGAAAAATTGCAGACCACTGATATCTGAAAATGAGTGTGAGCGTGAATGGTTGTTTGTTTGTCTTTTTGTGTTTTTGATTGGCCGAACACCGAGATATAATTAATTGGTTAGATATCAAGGTGGAAAAGGATTTAGAAAAAGCAGCAGTACTCCAAATGTGAAATTTGAAGTGGAGAAACAAACCTGCTATGCGAAATTTAGGAGCACTGGAAAAATAAAAGAGAGTGCATGATATGAAATTCCAAAGTATTATAGTGATAATGGCATCCAAATTTTGTTAACAGAATAATTGACTGAATTGACAAAAGTTTCCATATTTCGTTATGAAATCATTGCGCCTACATAACGAGGTCAACAGGACAACAAAATATGGAAATCCAATTTAGTGGAATGTACCAAACGCCATTATTCACTACACGATTGGAGCTGGATGATAAGGCTAATCTGGCTATCCGCATAAAAGAAAAAAACTTTAAAGAAACGCATTAAATTTGGGTTGGCAGAGGGAGATTGTGCTTTTCAACAGGAAACATGGAGAGCAACCCAGGATGTGAGTGTGGCTATTGCAGAGAACGGGAAAGCTGTTTTCCTGAGGAGAAGGCAGCCTGGTTTGCTTTTTGCATTTTTCCTATTTTTAGTATGATTAGTTAATTGGTGTAATTACAGGAAAGAGAAATTGGCAAAATAATGAACAGCACCAAAAGGTCGTGGGTTCAAGCCCTCCCATTGGCTCTACTCTCGATTCGTCAAACCATAAACAAAACCACAAATGTTGCCCCATTTGAATTACTTACGGGCCGGCTGATGCCCGGTCCTAGTTCCTCAATCACCCCATATGAAGAGGTTCCATTACCCGATCTCTCGCATGCAGCATATTAGTAGACAACTTCATTCTCTTGTATCTAGTATTTCTTCACAGATACAGGAGGCTGCTGCAGCTGCATGTGATCACCCACAGTCTCAACCCACATTTTTCTCAAGGTTCTATCCAGGAAGTGGTCGGAGCACAGGTGGACCGGTGTCCTTTCAAAGTGTCTGCTCGTACATGAAAGGCGGTTCAACTTGAACATAAGGGACAGAAGTGGTTTCATTATTCCCAAATTGGAGCCGTTGATCCATATAACCCATAACCACACACTTCACCACAGGATCCTCCAAAGGCGGCCTTTGATTCTCCCGGGGACAGGTCACATACATCTAAACATGACACATAGTTCCTGGACATAGTTCCTGTTCTGGACTGGGCTTATCCCAGTCCAAGAGAGGGAAGTGGTGTACAGGATGTTTTGGCTTATTATTGTTTTAATTTTTCTCTTGTTATTTTTTGAAGGAGCGCTCCACATGTATGTCATACTCCTGTTTGGCGATCTTCAATCAGACGGATGTGGCTCTAATGACACCGCAATCTCCAACAGATGAGACACCACTAGCTTCCTAACCCTGTGTGTGGTCCTCGGATACCGATCCATGGTGGCCAGTGGGGATGTGTAAACCTAGTCTACTCAGGCGAAAACTGGCAAGGTGACTCCGTCAATCGTGTCCCCTAAATTGGTTTAGAATGATTACAGGTATTACGGCAGGATCTAACAATTGGCTGTTAATGGCAGAGCAAGCTGCCAGCAAAACCCAAGATGATTGCCTCGTGTATGGGTGCTCGACCTGTACTCCGTATTGTTTCGGCACCAGTCGAAGATGACTGTATTGTGGACCTTCTAAAAAACAATAACCCGAAATTCAATTGTTCTAAGTACGATTCGATATTCCCACTTGCCCAAAAGGATAAAGAGAAACCAATTTTTGATAAAGCAGTAGCACAACAAAATTTTACCTGTCTCAAAGTAAAGGGGATTGGAAAATCATTGGGAAGCATTCCGTCTGATTGTTGTGTATTAAATATGTCTTTTCCGGTACCACACCCCTTATCCTGAGCGGAACTTCTGGTTATGGTGTGGAAGCGATAAGTTGTATGATAGATTACCCACAAATGCTTCTGGTGTGTGCTCTTTGGTGTCTTTGTTGCTTCCGGTTTCTGTTTCCCCATTGAATCTCACAGCTGGAGTACAATTACCTTCAAACCTGAAGGATATATTGCATCGCAATAAGAGAGCATCACCCACCTGGATGGGTCTCAGCAGGATTCGAAGGTCTTCTAATTTGGCATTGGAAGGCCTCCGAACCCTGACTAATAAGATGGTGGACCATTCAGGTGTGGGCGACTCAATCTGGGACCGATGGATGGATCAGTTCGGTACCTGGAAAGGTTTGATGGGAAATGTCTTCATATCTGTTGTTGTTTTCACGACTTTACTTAGTCTTTGTGGATGTTGCCTCATCCCCATGGCTCGTACTCTGGTTGTTCGTTTGATCGATAGGGCAGTGGGACCAGATCCGAAAGGTCAGTATACTCAATTGCTCTAAACTGATCCCTCTGCAACCACCGCCGAGCATGTGTTCATGGATACACTAATGTGATGCTTCTTTGTTTCTTTTCTTATACTAATGTAGTGCTTCTTAGTTTTGCTTCTTACTAACTTGAGTGTTGTTTGTCGGTATGGTCTCTTTTGGGAGACCAAGAGAGGGAATGAAGAATATGACATATTTTACTCCTTCATTTTATGGTAGCTGTTTCATTTTGATATAGTACCACAGTAGGATTAAAACTATTGTTCTCAACTCAATCACAATGAACAAAAGGTCTTTTGTTTGAGTTTCTGCTTTAAGGTGTGGTCCAGGTGATAAGTGGTCCCAGGTGATGAGTGGTCCAGATGAAATCAGGGACAAAGGGATCCCCGCGGAGAGGGCGATGGTCCAGATGATACCAGACACAAAGGAATTCCTGCGGAGAGGGCGACCATGCCAGATGTGGATTCAAGGACAAGCAGATTCTAGGAGAGGACACCCCCGCAGAACGTCGTGGGACAGTCCACATATCATTAAACTCAGCGAATGAATATTCATCTGTGTTATACTATAATTGGGCAAACGCGGGTTTGGACTTTAGTCTCTTTCATCCTCCACTGAAGCAAGGCGACGCTCAGCTGGTTTTATATTTGGGAAAGGGACCCGGAGCTCTGTAAGGATCAATATCTGGAATAAATCATCTGTGGAGTAACGCGCATACCCTGTTCTCTTCCTTCGATGCTGAACACGCACAACTTGTTAGACGGGATCAGACTGAGTTAAGGAATTATGGTTAGGTGCTAAAACTATACGTCTAACAATATATAGAGAGAGATGTATATATAGAGAGAGATGTATATATAGAGAGATGTATATATAGAGAGAGTTGTATATATATAGAGAGAGATGTATATATATAGAGAGAGATGTATATATATAGAGAGATGTATATATATAGAGAGAGATGTATATATATATAGAGAGAGAGATGTATATATATATATATATAGATGTATATATATATATAGAGAGAGATGTATATGTAGAGAGAGATGTATATATAGAGAGAGAGATGTATATGTAGAGAGAGATGTATATATATAGAGAGAGATGTATATATAGAGAGAGATGTATATATAGAGAGAGATGTATATATAGAGAGAGTTGTATATATATATAGAGAGAGAGATGTATATATATATAGAGAGAGATGTATATGTAGAGAGAGAGATGTATATGTAGAGAGAGATGTATATATATATATAGAGAGAGATGTATATATAGAGAGAGATGTATATATAGAGAGAGATGTATATATAGAGAGAGTTGTATATATATAGAGAGAGATGTATATATATAGAGAGAGATGTATATATATAGAGAGATGTATATATATATAGAGAGAGATGTATATATATATAGAGAGAGATGTATATATAGAGAGAGATGTATATATATATATATATAGAGAGAGAGATGTGTATATATATATAGAGAGAGAGATGTATATATATAGAGAGAGATGTATATATATAGAGAGAGATGTATATATATAGAGAGAGAGATGTATATATATAGAGAGAGAGATGTATATATATATATATAGAGAGAGAGATGTATATATATAGAGAGAGAGATGTATATATATATAGAGAGAGAGATGTATATATATATATAGAGAGAGAGATGTATATATAGAAAGAGAGATGTATATATATATATATATAGAGAGAGAGATGTTTATATATATAGAGAGATAGATGTATATATATATATAGAGAGAGAGAGAGAGATGTATATATATATAGAGAGAGAGAGATGTGTATATATATAGAGAGATGTATATATAGAGAGAGATGTATATATAGAGAGAGATGTATATATAGAGAGAGATGTATATATATATATATATATAGAGAGAGAGAGAGAGATGTATATATAGAGAGAGATGTATATATATAGAGAGAGATGTATAGATATATAGAGAGAGATATGTATATATATCAGTGGCGGGCGGTGCATTTTCTGGTAGCGCCTTCAACGTATTAATCCAACCCTCAAAAACTATTTTATGGCTATAAAACCTCTACTGCAGCTACAGCTGCGACACATAAAAAATAATCAATAAATTGATGCACAAAAATGGGGTAAAATCCACTTCCTAGCAGCATTTCATGATTAAATACAAATACTGGAGCTTTTCAGACATTAAAACCAGGCCAGGGGGTGATTTTACCGGGAAAAGACAGCGATGAACGTCAATGGCGTGCGGGCAAACATTGCCCGAAAATGGGGTAAAATCCAGCCAAAAACAGCATTTATT